>NC_064816.1:140284956-140359165 GCF_023721935.1 Panthera uncia | reverse complement strand
TATTCTATTCTATTCTATTCTATTCTATTCTATTCTATTCTATTCTATTTTATTTATTTGAGAAAGAGAGCAAGTGACCAGGGGAGGGGCAGAGAGAGAGAGAGGGAGACAGAGGATTCAAAGCGGGCTCCTTGCTGAGAGTGGAGAGCTCGATATGGGGTTTGAACTCACAAACCATGAGATGATGACCCGAGCTGAAGTCAGATGCTTAACCAACGGAGCCACCCAGGTGTCCTTTAGTGAATATATTTTAAAAATCCTGCAGGCCTTCGTATCTTATCCCTGTCTGATGACATTACCAACTAACATTTTCAAGCTGATTCAACTTATTTTTTCATGTGAGATTGATGATGAAATGTGAGATGGATGGCTATCCCCATTTATAACCAAGGAAACCAAGGCACAGAAATGACACGTAATTGGTCCTAATTCATAGACACAAGGGCAGTCAAGCCAGGTCTTCATGCCTGCCACACAGTATCTCTGCCCTAAAAGAATGGATGCTAGGGACGCCTGGGTGGCTCAGTTGGTTAAGCATCCAACTCTTGATCTCGGTTCAAGTCTTGATCTCAGGGTTGTGAGTTCAAGCTCTGCGTTAGGCTCTGCTCCCTGTGAGGAGCCTACTTTAAAAAAAAAAAAAAAATAGGAGCAACAAATGGCTCAGTTGGTTAAGTGCCTGACTCTTGGTTTCAGCTCAGATCATGATCTTGGAGTTCATGAGATCAAGCCCCACATTGGGCTCTGTGCTAACAGCGTGGATTCTCTCTCCCCCACTCTCTCTGCCCTTCCCCTGTGTGTACTCTCTCTTTCTCTCTCTCAAAATAAACATTTTTTAAAAAGTAAGAATAAAAGAATGGATGCCAATTCTGAAAAAGGAAGGAAGGAAGAATGGGAGGCAGGGAGGGAGGAAGTGAGGAAGGAAGGAAGGCAGGCAGGCTGGCAGGAAGGGGAGCTTTCTGTTTCTACTATGCAGATGCCCCTCCACTACCAGCACCTCATCCCCTTCCTTCCTCAAATGCCACTTCTTACTCAATTCAGTGCGGAAGGTCTCTCGTGCTGTCCTCCACCGGCAGGAGTCTGTCTCTCGCTCCAGGCGGATATTTTCCACCAATAGGTACATGACACTCAGCAGCACCCTGGGGTTATAGAAGGGTTACAAAAGGTTCCCAAAGCAGCTCCTAACCTGTAGTCAGAGACCTCAGGGAGGATTCGTGTGGGAGCTCAACCCAGTGGAATTAGCAACTATTAGTAATCTGGGTGTGTCTGGGGAACTTGGGCAAAGGGTAACCCATTGCTGACCACCCCCTGTTCCAATCCCAGGGCCAGCTCCACTCACCTGAGCTCTGTGCTATCAGCAATGGAGATGGCTGGTTTCCGAAGAGCACTGCTACAGGCCTGGCTGTTGCTGCCGTGGGGAGGAGAGAGAGAAGCGGAACTCAGATATCCTCTTTACATCCTGCGTCCCCACTTATCATATACCCAAACCTGAGTACCTGCTATTCCCTGGCTATGTAGCTAAAAGAAACTGGTCTAAGGTAAATGAGCCCACAGAATTCCTCTGCCATCTCAGTAAATGCTTGCCTGTGGTAAAGATGGGCAAGGGCAAGGTCTGTGACAGTCCCTCCTATAATCCACATTGTGCCTAGTACTGTGCTGGATACAAAGTAGATGCTAAGCAACCCTTTAAATTTGCCCTATTTAAACTCCTGGGTGATGGGCTTGAGATAAAATGAGGGATCACTATAGTGGCAGCAGCAACCAAGGCCATCTTTAGAGCTATGACCCACAAGGAAAGAACTGGGCACAGCAACAGAAATTGGTCCTGTTCCTCTTGGGTCATGTTCTCAGGTAGAACAGTCTCCTTCATGGATTTCACTTAGGCTGAGTTGAGAAGGTGTTTAGATACAAAGGGAACCCGCCCAGGTAGGGCCCTGAAGCCCAGGATTGAAGCTGTAAGTAGGGCAGAAGCTGTTGATGAGCCCAATCTCAGGGAGGAAGACAGCATATCAGAGAGCATGGCTGGAGAGGGGAACTATCAGTAAGCTTTGGACTGAAGTATGAATAGACCCTGCTCCCACAGAGGTCTCCATAGGGAGGGAATCAGCACAGGACATGAGGCACCCTTCAAGGAAGGGGGTTGTCTAGGCCAGCCCTCCCCTAGGCTTCTCACTCGATTTCCATGTGGAGTAGCTCCAGGAAGGCCGAGAAGGTCCCCATCTGATAGAGCAGGAAGCAGTTGTACCTGGACCAGTGTAGCACATCGACCTCTGAATCACATTCCCCAAAAGTGCCTAAAGGACCAGACAGTGCCATGGAATTGTACGTGAGAGTGGTATCCCAGTTCTTTCCACTCTTCCCCATGATCTTAAGACTATCTTTCAACACCTAGCCCGACAATTAGGCTGACAAAGGTAGGGCAAGGCCCTCCAGAACTTCCAGAGCCAGAACCTCCAGAACTTTGAATGAGCCAGTTTCAAAAGAGGAGAAGCAGTCTCCAGAGTCAGGTCCAATGTGCTTATCACTGGTCTGTCTTAAGTTTGAGTTCCCTGAGAAGCAGATCCAGAGAGAACGATTAAAATGCAAGTAGTTTATTTGGGAGATGATCCTAGTTGAGAAGTGGGGAAATGAGATAGGGAAGAGAAGGCAGCCAAGAGCTGAAACCCAGGTTGGGGGAAGCTCTGGGAAACAGTATATATTTTACACACCTCAGAATCCTCCCACCCAAGAAGAGTGAGGTAGTTGGGCTATTTACCCACTAACTCCTGTCAATCAGTGATCAGTGCTACATGAATTCCCTAGCACTTTCTGGTTACCCCATATAGGCTGCAGACAAAGCTTTCAGGTAAAAAGTTGAAGGTACTGGCAGTTGGAAGTTGGCCAGAGCACCAGACCCAAGAGAGATGGTTAGGCACCGCTTTTTTTGCTACAGTCTTCCCTTCACCATTCTCTTCCCTCTCCATTTATTATTTTCTTTTATAGTTTTTTAAGTTCCCAGCTAGTTGGTTCTGCCAACAGTCCTCTTATTATGATCTCAGGGCTTATTTTTACTATTCCAGCTAGGCTATCGCATTTCTCTTTCCAACACCTGGCTAATAGGTCTCTTCTGAGAAGATTTCCTCAGTTAATCCCACCGAGTTCTGATCATCTCCCAATTACCCACTGTATCCACTCCTGCTGCTATGCTGGCTTGAACCTTCTAAATGCAAATAAGAAATAATGCAGAGGGTCCACCATCTGTGACCCTGAGGTACTCCACTGCCTCCCCTCAGTGGAAGCCTGTGCCACAGCTGATGAAAGAAGCCTCCATGCTCGGCTGGTGGTGCATCATCAACTCTAGCCACACTGATTCGCTTGCTAAATCTCCACATGTGATCACAGCCCACATGAAGAAATAAACAACCCTATAAGAAATCTTGGCATGCCCGGTAAGATAAAGGCCAATTCCAAGGGATCCGGAATTGTACCCACCACCATCTCCTTAACCTCCTCATAAGCACCAGATCACTTCTAGCACTTGATAAGATCTGTCTTTGAGAGGCAGGGAACTTGCTTTTTCAGCCTGGCTTGCCTCATCCTAGTCCTGATAACAACATTTCTCTCCCTGGTTTTCAGCCATTTCAAGCTGGCAAAGGTGGTCACTTGCCTTGGGCCAGGTAGAGAACAGCCCGGGCCACCTTCAGTCGCCGCTCCCTACTGACCACCTCCAGTCGGTCTAGGAGTCCCATCACATAGGCCTTCTGAGCATCTTCCTCCAATTCCAGCCACTCCTTGCCCTGCACTGGGGACAGAAAACCATACAGATCCAGTGTCAGCTTCTGCTTCCCCTTCCTGGAAAGGCTCCTGATAGCATATCCATCTCTGATCCCAGCCCCCAACAAATTCTTCTCTTCAAAAGCTTTCCTTATTTAGCTGAGAAGATTCCACTAAGAGATTGGCAAAGTAAAGGACCCAAAAAGTTCTGGCTGAACCCACTCTGCAGCCTTATCTTCCTTCATATTCCCTCTATTCTCCACACACAGTCTACTCCAACCTATCTCTGCCTTTTCAAGGAATTCTCTCTCTCTCCCTACCTATCCAATTCCTATTCATCATTATAGGTTCAATACTAAATTACCTCTTTTCCACTAATGCTCCAGCCAGCTCTGTCCCCCAAGAAACTTTTTACTTCTCTTATGATACTTACCATTTTTCCTCTTGGCCTCAGTTTTGTGATGTACACACCTCCACTCTGCCACTGGACTATAATCTCTTTGAAGCTACTGCAAATTCACCTTCACCCCTGCCCCCCGCATCTCCGGCACAAAAAAGTACTCACCACACATCTGTTGAATTGCAAATTGAATTCACTGACCAAGTAAGGAAATGGAGGTCTGAGAGGATTGCAGTGTGGGCACACGAAATATTATTAGATGTTATTAGGAGTGAGGCAGAGTTGGAGGCAGGGGTTGAATGTCAAGGTCAAGGACTACACTAGGCACAGGGTTTTACCAGGTAGCAGGGTACCTGCCCAGTCCCCATCCCTCGGCTCTCTGGTCCCTTTACATCAGTGAAAGGGACCCAGCTCAGGCTTCTCCTGCTTCCATCCATGGCCTCCCCAATTGAGATATAGGAAACTCTGTGTCCCGTATGAAAGGAGGAATAGAGAAATTATATGGTTATGGAGAGGATGAAGAAGGGCCATACTTTGTTTTGGGCTTTTCTAGATCAGGCTGGGATATCATGGAGGGAAAACCAGGTTTCTATTAATAAGAATCTGGGATCACCTTGAGTCTTGAAATCTTCTTCAAAGCACCTCCTGTTAGTGGTAAATTCCAGGTTTTCAGTGTAGCTATATAATTCTGTGGCAGAAAAGATAGGACAGAGTCACAAACATTCGGCAGACCCTTATAAAAGGGGCCTGAGGTGGAGAGGGTGGCATGAAAGAGCTAAAGCTTCCAACACATTCCTGCGTCCAATTCAATCCAGAGCCAACTTCCTCCCTTTCGGAGCAGTTAAAAATAGCCACTTGTGTCCCTGGGTGATTAAACCATCAAACCTGTCCTCCTCCTGCCAGCTGGCTGCTATAGCAAAGAAGGCAGTCTTCAACACTTGGTGAGGGCCAGGAGGGTTGGAGCAGAGAGGGCTAAATGTCATCACTCCTGCTTCTTAGGGCTGCAGCCCCTTCTGCTTGTCAACCCAGACTGAGACTATCCTGTCTCTAGGGAAGAGAAGGGCAACACGGTGCCTGAAATTTAGAGGCAAGCTCCTTGTGCTATTCAAGGAGCCAGAGCAAAGGCTGGAGAGTATGTGTTAGATGGCCCTTTGGGGTTAAAGTCAGTTCATTCTCTCCCTACTGAGATTCCTCAAAGGGTACAGAAGTTTAGGTTCCTGCCCAAGGCCACGCAGGTAGAGACAGCATCGAACCACTTAGAAGTAGCTACTGTTGCCAAAGGGCTGCTTATGCCCAAGAAAATCTAACTTTATTAACAATAGCTTCTGAATACAAAATGCAGAGAGCTTGAGAAATAAAAATGCTGTCTCCTACACACACACTCCGGGACATTATACTAGTACCTTCATCTTACAGAGGATGAAGAATTGAGGCTGAGAAGTCAATAGGTGACAGAACAGATTTCCTCAAAATTCTGTGGCCTGAGATCCTTGCTGGAAATTTAACTAGGCCACAGATAATTCACAAAGAGAAATTCACGTATGTTCTCGGTCTAATGGTTGAGAAACACCTTATCTGGGAAGCAGGGCTTTTGAGTCCTGAGTTCCAGAATCCTGGACTGATCAGAAGCAAATTCCAGCCCTGACTCTGATATTCTTCAGTGCTCAGTGGGCAGTGGGCATAGATGTTTTGTTTTGTTTTTAATTTTTTTTCAACGTTTTTTATTTATTTTTGGGACAGAGAGAGACAGAGCATGAATGGGGGAGGGGCAGAGAGAGAGGGAGACACAGAATCGGAAACAGGCTCCAGGCTCCGAGCCATCAGCCCAGAGCCCGACGCGGGGCTCGAACTCACGGACCGCGAGATCGTGACCTGGCTGAAGTCGGACGCTTAACCGACTGCGCCACCCAGGAGCCCCTGGGCATAGATGTTTTTAAAGAGTGCAGCATAAACCCAGTCAGAAAAGGGAGCAAGGCTGTTAGGTACTAAGCTTTTTGTTTATTTTTAAATTTTAGATCGTGAACGTTCATATACAGATATAGAATACATACAAGATACCTTTGTGTCTTCTACCCAGATTAAACAAATGTTTATACCTGTCATATTTGTTTCCGACATCTAAAGCCCCCCTCTCCTCCCATTCTATCTTATTCCCCTCTCTAGAGATAACCATTTTAACGAAATTGGTATGTATGCTTCACATGCCTATTTTTCTACTTTTACTACACACATATATACCTGTAAACAACATGATATGTTCTGTTTTGAAAGTTTTTATCCAAACAGGGTATTATATGTATTATTTTTTTTTAAATCACTATTTAGTATATTTTTCAATAGTTTTTTACATGACAGTATGATGAACACATCTGTTTACTTAACTGACACTGTTCTCAATCAAGTGTGCAACTGGACTTCCCAGAAACATCTTTTAGGTTTGTGTGTTTAAGCTGTTTTCTGGATGCATGTGTAAGTTATTTTGTCACTGTTTCTTTCCCCACTCAACAATGTGCTTTTAATTTATTGATATTGATGGGGCGCCTGGGTGGCTCTGTCGGTTGAGCGTCTGACTTCGGCTCAGGTCATGATCTCACAGCTTGTGAGTTCGAGCCCCACGTTGGGCGCTGTGTTGACAGCTCAGAGCCTGGAGTCTGCTTCAGTATGTGTCTTCTCTCTCTCTGCCCCTCCCTTGCTCATGCTCTGTCTTTCTCTCTCTCAAGGATAAATAAAACATTAAAAATTTATTTAATTTATTGATATCGAAACATATTGACATAGATCAACTATTTTAACATCTATGCAGCAACCTACTATATTGATATACTACAGTTCATCCATTCCCCTAAGTTGTTTTAAATGTTTTCACAATGGCTACAATAAACATCTTCCTATGTGTTTTCTTGTGCCCAAGTGTTCTTTAAAAGGTACATCTAGAATCTAGATCATCTTATGATCTAGAATCATAAGATGTGTGCATTTTCAACTTTGCTAGATATGACCAAAGTGCTTTCCAATTTTATGCTCTGCTCTCTCATGCCAGTCAGTGTATAAAAGTACTCATTTCTCTGCACCCTCGCCAACTTCAGGCTTTTAAGTTTTGCAATCTGATGAATGTGAAATATCTCATTATTTTAATTTGCTTTTCCTCATTTACTAATGCAGTTGAACATCTTTTCATATATTTATTGACCATATGGTTTTCTATTCTCTGAATTCCTATTCATATTCTTTGACTACTTGTCTTTTCCTCTCTTCTCTCTCGATACACACACATACACATGCATACATATATGAAATATATTTATTTATATGTATTATTAGGAATGCTCATCCTTTGTCGGTTATTAAACTCAGCTATTTCTGTCACTCATCACAAAATTTATTCCCTGTGCTTATTCACAAGAACTTCTTTAAAATTGCTTGTCTCTTTTCTCTGAAAAAGCACGTCTCAAAGTGTCACTTCCATGTGACAGAATATTCAATTTTCACACCATCTCCACCCAAAGCTCGTTTATTAATAACTGGTATTAATAGCATGTGTAACGTGGAGGCTCTTAATGTGAGGGGATCACACTTAGCCTAAGCTAAAAATTCAGACAGACAGAAAGGGAGAGGGTGGCAGAAAGAAGGGGGCACGCATGCAAAGATACGAGAAACAAGGGGAGTGGGGAAAAGACGCAAAGAAAAAGGATTTGAGAGTGCACCAAAAGAGAATAAAGAAAGGTAAGCAGAAAAGAGTGATAGAATGAAAGTGGAGAATACTGTAGCCAAAGGAGAAATCACAGGAAGAAATGTAAAAGCGAAGATATTTACCGCTGGAGGTTGGAGACAGACGGGAATGTGGAAAACAGATAAGCTGCCAGGAGAGATCACAGACCCAGGCCCTCTCCTCGTGGCCATCCTTCCCCTCTCCACAGCCCATCTCTACCTCGTACCTGACAACTCTGCTGCGTGCCCATCTGCATCTCCATACTCAAATTCCAGAGTGGGGCAGTCCACAGAGCCCTGTAATGGAGAAGTCTTTGCAGTAACTTGGGAAGAGAGATGAAAAAGGAAATTATACTCTCATTTAATCTTCTTCCTCTCCTGAAGTCCAACATTAGATCAGGGAGGCAGCGAGGAGAGTCCCTTCTGGGCCTCTAATCCAAGAAGTACCCTCCTCCAAGCCAAAATACTAGGCTCAGTGCAGGGCGGGGCTGAAGATTCCTACATAGAATCAGAAACTCTTGGAGTAAAGGGTTAGGATCGTGAACAGATATGAAAGCTATGAAATCTGTGCCTGTATCTGACCTACATAAACACAGAGCAGAAGAGCATCTAGCTGATCTCTAGAAAAATGAGATGGACAAAAACAAAAGAGGTGAGCTGGATTCTAATTTTAGCCCACTGTATGATTTTGGCAGATCTCGTTCTTTGGATCATAATTCCTCATTTATAAAAGGAGGTCCCTCAGCTGTATGTTCCACAACTTCAGGATTTTCAAATAAGGTAGTATTTCTACTCCACATTATATTAAAGCTAGATTTCATATGCTGCTGTAGGTATAATGTTATAATCCTATATAAAAAATATTTTAATGTAATCCCATACCCTAACCTCTCTAAGCATTTTGGAGTATTTCCTACCAGTATACATTAATATATATAAGTTAAAATTTTTTGAATCTCAAAAAAAATATCATTTTGAATCTCATCCATCACATATGGCAATCTTAAACAAGTTACTTAATCTCCCTGTGCCTCAGTGTGGTATAAAAAATGTACTTGGTTTTTGCCCTCGGTTCCAGGCACAGAGCTCCTAAATCCTCCTAAAACCTCCTGATAGGAGTGTCTATAATTTAAAAGCCCCTGTCAACAATACTAAGAGTTTATGCTAGTGAGGTGATCGCTGGTGAGCCTTTCAGAGTTTCAAAGGAAGGACTGGCCCCATCTCCAGAGAGGGGAGGAGGCTGAAGATGAAGTTCAACTACCGACCAATGGTTTAATCAACCAACTGAGCCAGCCCCTATGCCAATGGTTTAAACAACCATGCCTAGGTAATGAAACCCCATGTAAAAGCCCTGAAACAATGGGGTTTGGGCACACCAAAGTGCTAGGAGGGTGATACCCAGAGGGCGTGGAAGCTCTGCACCATCCTACCCCCACATCTTGTCTTTGCCTCTCCTCATTCTTGAATTGCATCCTTTATATTAAAATTGTAATCATAAGCAGAGCAGTTTTGTTGTTTTTTTTTTTAATTCTGTGAGTCATTGTTGCAAATTATGGAATCAGGAGATGGCAGCGGGTGGGTTGGGTGGGGGTGGTCATGGAACCTCTGAGTTTGCAGTTGGCCAGGTATAGTGCTTGTAGCCCGGGGGCCCCAGGTGTGGCTGGCATCTGAAGTAGGGACAGTCTTACGGAACCGAGCCTTTAACTTGTGAGGTTTGTGCTAACTACAGATAGTATCAGAACTGAACTGGTGTCAGGGAATTATTGGAAAATGACATGCTCAGTTTTCTCATCTGTAAAATGAGGATAATTCATAGGGTCATTATAAGCACTAGATGAATTAATAGAGGAAAAAGCACTTAGCACACTACCTAGCACTTGGTAGCACTATGTAGGTGGTTATACTACTTAGGATTTTATTTACTGTACTTACAATATTAATATTATATTATTAGGCATTTTTATATTACATATATAAATAATATATAATATATAATAATACAATATTATATTAATATTATATTAAAAGGCATTTTCTCATATTATGACTATCATTTTAAACAGCTAAGTGTACAGCAAAGTGGGCAGATAACTAACCAGTTTACTTAACCAGTTCTCTATTGTTTTGTTTTGTTTTTTATTTTTTATTTTTAATGTTCATCTATTTTTGAGACAGAGACAGACTGAGCAAGAACAGGGGAGGGTCAGAGAGAGGGAGACACAGAATCCGAAGCAGGCTCCAGGCTCTGACCTGTTACCACAGAGCCCGACATGGGGCTCGAACTCACAGACCATGAGATCATGACCTGAGCCGAAGTTGGAGGCTCAACCGACTGAGCCACCCAGGCGCCCCAACCAGTTCTCTATTGTTGATCATATAAGTTGTTTTTAATTTTTCTTTACTATAAACATAAAGTTGTAATACACCTATAAATTTTTTCATATTTAGGATCTTTCCTAAGGATAGATTCGTTTTTTGTTTTCCAAAACCACTTTATCAATTTACATTGCCAACAATGCAAATCATGTTTAAATCCATTATTGCAAATATTTCCAAATACTTCTGGGTTACAGAAACCAGTCAGAAAAAAAAAAAAGGTGGAGGGTGGGAATGACATTAGGTAGTTGAGGTTTTATTCTGATTAACAGAGACTTAAAAACCTTTTTAAAATATATATTTCAAAAAAGAACAGTTTAATATCCCAAAATGAGGACACAATTTTAGAATAAAAGAGTTATTAAAAGTAATGTTTTTCGAAGTTTTTTGCTTGTAAATCAAAGAATAAATAAATTTTACATGTTCCAACACACACACAAAACCAGAACAAAAGTTTTAAAAATTAATACCATTACTATGTGATTTAGATTTTATTATTCTATTTCTTTTAAAAAATGTTGGTCTCAACTCACAGTTTGAAAAATACTGTTTTAAATTGCATACATCCTGCGGTGGGGCCCAGGGCCAGCATCCCAATGACAAGATGTTGCATGTCCCCTGCTATGATGTGATAAGAAGGGCAGTCACCACTCTGGTCTTCCACCTGAAAGCCCAAAACCTTGCCTTATGTCAGACAGACTCTGGATGAGGTTCACTGAGAAATTCTCACAGCCCAGAGGAGGTTCAGAAGAACTGCTATGGGTGAGGCAGGGGCTGGCCAGGCCAGACCAGGCCTGAGAAGAACTCCCAAGGAACAGAGCCTTGCATGAGTCAATGGACCAGTGCTGCTTCCATGGTTTGGCTAAGGCACTGTGGAAACCTGAAAGGCTGGCATCAGGGGAAACTGAGCGAGGGGTACAGGAACCCTCTATACCACCTCTGCAACTTTTCTATAAACCTAAAATCCCTCCAAAGTAAAAAGTTTAGTCTAAATAAATACATAAATCACATACGTCCTTATTTTATTTATTTATTTAGTAAGCTCTTCACCCAACATGTGGCTTAAACTCATGACTCTGAGATCAAGATTTGCATGTTCTACCAACAGAGCTTGCCAGATGCCCCAAATTGAACACACTCTTTAAATTTATTGCATTGAACTACATTTTATGAAAAACTTACTTCAATGCCCTGAATTTTCCTCCTCTTGCCACAAACCAGTAAAATTTTGTCAAGGAATTTGGGAACCAATTAAACCAGGGAATCTGGCTGAAAGAGGCCTGAGGTGACTCATTTGGTTAAGAGCTTTCTTTTTCTTTTAAATTTTTAAAAATGTTTATTTATTTACTTATTTATTTTGAGAGAGAGCTTGGGCACAGGTGGGGAGGGACAGAGAGAGAGGGAGAGGGGCAGAGAGAGGGACAGAATCCCAAGCAGGCTCCTTTCTGTCAGTGTAGAGGCTGGGCTCAATCTCTCAGACCATGAGATCATGACATGAGTGGATATCAAGAGTCAGACGCTTAACTGACTGAGCCACCCAGGCACCCCAAGAATCTTCTTATTAAGCAAACAATTATTCTCTAGCTTCCTATTTTCGTTGGGATGTTCATACACTAAACCGTTGGGAGAGGGAAGGTCAACCAGTGTCCCCTACAGGCACAGTGATGGATGGGGAGGCTCTCTTGAATTGTGCCAACAGTAATTCTCTTCCAGTAATCCTTTAGAAGCCCAAGGGGGGGGGTGGGGGGGGGGGGGGGGGGGTGCGGATAATCCATCTCCCCCGAGGACTGTCTCTCACAGGAAAGCAAAAGGAGGGAAGGAAGGAAAGGCAGATAGTCATCTGAGTCTGGGAATGTACTGACAGGTAAAAAGCAGCTTTCCTGCTGCAGTGGAAGGTGGAGGAAAGCTAATCTTTCCAGCCAGCCTTTTGGCAGGCAATGAGCCCAGATGGAGAGGATCACTGCAGTTGTCCGTTTCCGTGCATAAAAAGTACAGCTGCAGACAACCAGGAGGTAAAACTGTGGGGCAGGTGGAAAGCTCTGAGTCTCTGGATACTGGACTCAGTGGCAAAAGGAAAGTACTATCAGAGTCCTTTCCCTGATGGGAGACTTGATAGGCAGGGAAAAGCCCTCCTACGTCAGGAGTTTTAATTCTCCCAAAGAACATATCATTCTGAAACTGATTATTTTATTTACTTGCATATTGTCTCTCCACCCTGGCTAGAATGTTTGCGCCACAGAAAAAGACCTTGTCTTGTTCCCTATTGTATCCCTAGCATCTAAACAGTGCTGGGCATGTAGAAAGGACTCAATAATTTTTGAAATAATGAATGGCCCACCCTCTTCTCCCAAAAAAAAAAAAAAAACATTTAAGCGAAAACAATGTCGCCTTGGGGGAAGGAGGTACAGGGTGTTCTAAAAGGCCAGATTCATAGTGAGGCAGGGAGGGAGGTGATGTGGACAGAACCCTCATCTAGCCAGACAGCAGAGCTGAGCTCTGTCTCTGAAAGGGGGTGTGATTTTGGACTAGTCTTTTCATCTCCACTTCTCTCTTTTAAAAAATGTGAGGGATTCCTACTTTTCTGTATCAAAATGAAAAACCTACATGAAATCCCTCTGGAAACTGCGAGGTACTATTCAAATGGTAAACCGACTGGGACAAGAAAGACCTGGCTTCTAGTACCAGGTCTGGCCCTATGAGCTACTCTGTACTGACCAATTACATGGCCTGTGCCTGCACTGAATTAAACATCTGACATCCAATTATCTCATTTGACTTTATCTCAACCTTCTGAGGTAGGTAGCATTAACCTCATTTACAGAAAGAAGGAACTGGAGCTCAGAGAGGCTTGGCAATTTGCCAAAAGTCACACAGAGAGTAAGTGATAGGGCTAGGATTCAAAACCTGGTCTGGATGACCCCAAAGCTCGGTGCTCGTGGCCACTATGCCAGATGCAGGATCTTGGGCAAGTGACTTCTGTCTCTTACTTCTGGACGAGAAAGGGCTAAAGCAGATGATCTCTACAGTCCCTTTCACACCTGACGTTTTGGGGTCTATCCTCCTGATCCCCACTCAGATCCAATTCTACTCTTGGCTAGTTAATGGACACTGGCTGCATGAGGCAGTCGGAGACTAATAGTTCACTCCTTTCATCCTCCCAGTTAGGATTCCTTTTCAGAAGACGAGGAGGTAACCCAAACATTCATATTCCTATCTGTGGGTTTGTATCCTGAGCAGTTCCATCCACTCCCTCCGGTACAGCCCCGGCCTGAAGCCTCTCGTTGACCCTTACGGGTAGGGGTCCTGATGTCCGTGGAAGGCACTCCCTAAACAGCCTGCCAACACACGGGGGAAGGGGCCGCGCAGAAGTCACTCGGCACATCTGGATCTGCTCGCTGGCCCAGGGGTGGGAGCTCGGCTGCCCCCCACGCCGGCCCGTCTCCACTGCGGCGGAGCTCTGGCCCCTCACCCCTTCAGGCCAGTCGCTGAACCTCTCCATTCAGCGGAAAACCTTTAGATTTTCTTCCCGTAAATCTAAAACACGAATCCCCACTTCAAGGGGCTGCAGAGACTAAGTGCGATCAATATTTGAAAAGTATCAGGTATGGTCTCGATCGCGCTACATCTTCGCGTCCCCGGAGGAGAGGCCAGAAGGCTAAGAAGCCCCCGACCAGGAGACAGGCAGAGAGGGGTCAGGGGCTGCACAGCCCAGGCTGCGGCAGACCCCGCAGACGCCCGCTCCGAGGGGCGGCCCCGAACGCGCCGGGGGCTCCGGAAGGGCAGGGGGACCGGGCCGAATCACCTCAGCCACGGCTTCCCGCCCGCGGGCGTCTCCCGGCCCCAACTGAAGCTCTCCGGGCTCCTCACCTCCGACTCCCGCCGCTGGCTTCTGAACGCTTCCCGGCCCTTGGGTGCCGTCTGCTTCCCTTTGCCGCCGCCGTTGCCGTTGCCATTGGTGGACGCGCTTCCGGCCCCGGGCGCCGCGGGGTCCTCCATGCCACCCTACTCGGCGGCTACCTCAGCCCCTCCGCGATCTCTGCCCGGGGCGACCCCGCCGCCGCGCGCTGGGATCCAGGCTCCGCCCTCTCCACAACTACTGGCTGCGGCCGCGCTCCGCAGCCCCGCCCCGCATCGCGATTGGCTGTTCGGCCGTTCCGAGCGGGACTCGGAGGAGGGGGGGCTCATTTACGGGACGTCCCCCCTCCTATTTTTTTTAAGTCCTGCCGCGTTGCTGGTAGCTTTAGGCTCGGGGGTAGGCTCTCGGCATTACTTCCCGAATTCTGGGCCTAGAGGTTTGGCGGGTTATCTTTTTGCTTCTCGCTCAGCACTCACCCGCTCCCAAATAGCGACCTTTTCGGGGAGCTCTAGTCTCCGCCTCCTGCTCCACTGCAGTCTCGGTTTCCCCATTACCACAGATGTCCTATCCTAGCTCCCGCATGACGCCCCTAGTCCCGATTCAATCGCAGGGGAGGCATGGCACCGCCGGGTGGTCAGGGACACCGAAGGCAACGAGAGATTCGCCCTCTCAGATTTCTCGAGAACTTATCCCGCCTGGAGTGAGGGCTCGACTGGGAGATGGTGGGTTGAGGGGAGGGGTGGGATGGGGCATTTTCACTTCAGTGAAAATCCCTGGTGCCCTTCAGGGCTGCTTCTGGTCATCTGCCTTTCTTTTGTGAAGTAGGGCACCTTCCTCAAGTGTGAGCTAGGGAGAAACGTTGAATGGAGAGCAAACCCCCGTATGCTCCCTAGCACTTTCCTTCCTTCCTCTAAGATCCCTCCTGAGGGCTTGATACAAAGGAAGCTCTCTGGTCAGCCAATTATCTAAAACGCTGTTGACAGTAAATAGTCCCCAAAAAGCAGCCTGAGGGGAATGGGTGGGATCAAAAGGATGGGATTGAGGGAATTGTTGAACTGCCACTTTGTTCTAGGCCTTGCACTAGAAACTTTCCAGATATCTTATGCTACTTCTCTCTGACAGGTTGTTTCCACTAACCCTGTATTACGGTTGAGAAAACCAGGACTCAGAGATTACTCCTCGCAGTTCCCAAGGTGTTCCATCTTGTCTAAGTGTATTTGCTGTTCTTTCTGGAAAAAACTTTCTGCTCTTCTTCTTGGCTAGCTTCTATTGTCCCATAAAGATTCTATTTCATTATTACCTCCTCTTCCAGAAAGCCATCCTTTTGACCGTTCTCAACCCGCTCCGGCTGGGTGGGTGTCATGCCAAGTCTGCTTGGATTCAAAACTCTTCTATTTTCTTTCTTTTTAAAATTTTTTTATGTCTTTATTTTATTTTGAGAGAGAGACAGAGTGCGAGTGGGGGGAGGAGCAGAGAGAGAGGGAGACACAGAATCTGAAACAGGCTCCAGGCTCTGAGCTGTCAGCACAGAGCCGGATGGCGGGGCTCGAACTCACAAACTGTGAAGTCATGACCTGAGCCGAAGTCAAATGCTTAGCCAACTGAGCCACCCAGGCGCCCCTCTTATATTTTCTACTATATCCCCAAAGTAAGAGGCTCAAAGGAATGGCTGCTCCCCCTTCCTGTATCTTATGGACAGCTCTGTCCCTTTCTTAACCGTATGTCTCCCTCAGAATTTACTCTGCTAGTCGGTAGGTGATGGATGAAGGCAGAGTTGAGAGTGAGAACTCCTTGGAGCTTTCTCACTTTCTCTTCTGTCCCCAACATCTCCTTACCGTACTCATGTACTGTACTTCCCTTTCCTCTCCCATTCCCACCAACGTGGATAGAAGTTTCTTGAGAGTAGGGCCAAGTTTTGTTCATTTTGTATACCTCATATATGTACGTTTAGCACAAGATTTCTGTAATAGGGACTGAAAAACTTGTGGTGGGGAGCTGTTCCATGCATTGTAGGATGTTTAGCAGAATCCCTGGCCTCTCCATAGTAGATGCCTGTAGTACCCTCCCCCAAGTTGTGACAACCAAAAGTGTCTCCAGATATGGCAAAAATGTTTCCTGAGGGGCAATATCTTCTGCAGTTGAGACCTGCTGGCTTAACAGAATTGAAATGACCCGAATTTCCAAGAAAGTTCATGGCTCGAGGCCTCAACTATTTGATTTTGGAATTTTCTTTTTGGGTATAATTTGTTAAACTCTAAAAGAGTCACACTCTGCTTTAAAATTCACAACCCACGCCTAGCTCATCACTGCTGCAGTGTGGTAAAGCCGCCACTGCACAACCCATTGGGGTTTCTTAATAAAAGAATTAATTATTCTATCTTCCTACTCCCAATTCCTGTCCTCCTAAGCAGTCAGAGTTCTAGGATTGATAGGCCCAGAGCTTCATCGTCTCTTTTGTGAGCTTAGTCAATCATCAGGATCCCCAAACAGTCAGTGGTGGCCAGTTTTGAGGCTTTCTTCCTTTTCCAGTGTATACCTTGGGCGAAAGAACAAAGCCTCAAGCTGGCTTCAGTGGGGAGGACTGAGGATACCTCTCAAGTCCTCTCTGGCCTCTATGCAAAGCTAATTGCTAAGCCTAGAGCTCCATCTGGCTTCACTTTCAGAGAAGGGGTTTGAAAAACGGGTGTTATGGAGATTGCAAAGGATCAACACAAGAGACCTCAATCCATTATCTTCTCTACACCCTGTGGAATGGGAGACAGTGAAGATCGGACATCTGTCTGCTCATTATAGTCCCACTTTCAGAACTGGTCAGAAGGAAGAAGGTATCTGGAAACAACTCCTGGAAGAAGTTGACAAGAAACCATGGATGAACTGAAAACTTTGAAATTATAGGCCATGGACTTGGTACACACTGAACTTCTTTTAGCTTATTTGTCAGCAAAGATGTGCTAGCCATCAATACCATTGACCACAGAGGCATCCATACATACACCTGAGGGCTAATCAGTCAGGGGCTGGTCTACAAGTGTTTCTATCTTGCAGAGATGGCTCCCGTGCTGAATTATTTTTAAATCAACACTACCACTTTTCCTTGTCCCCAAACTCAGGCATTTGGGGGCTCCTGGCAGAGGTATAAATAGGTATAATTACAAGGACTGAACATATTCCTTTCCCCATGTAAGCATGGAGGTCAGATACTTGACAAAATAGACAGCACCTGTTATAGAACTTAAAAATAAGATGTAGAGGGGTGCCTGGGTGGCTCAGTCAGTTAAGCATCCGACTTCGGCTCAGGTCACAATCCCATGGTTCGTGGGTTCGAGCCCTGTGTCCGGCTCTGTGCTAACAGCTCAGAGCCTAGAGCCTGCTTTGGATTCTGTGTCCCTCTCTCTCTGGCCCTCCCCCTGCTCACGCTCTGTCTCTCTCTCAAAAATAAACAAACACTTAAAAAAACATAAGGTGCAGAAAGTCTTACAGTATCTAATTTTTTAGGGCATTGGGCAGCCGGAATGATGTGGTAGAAAAAAGACAGAATATCTTCCTCTCCCATCAATGCTGCACATGTAGGTGTAACGAGGCAACAGGGGATTTAGGACCCTTAGACTGAGATAAGAAACTGATGTTTGTGTAGCACGGTGTGTGCCAGATTTTTAAGCAGCATTTTAAAAATTAAATCAGATCTTTAAGTCCTTACCCCAGGAGATAAGCATTACCCATTTCAAAGGCAAGAAAACCAAGGCTCTGAGTCATTATATAATATTGGTCAAATTATACAACTTGTAAATGGAAGAGCTAGTCAAGTAAGCCTGACTTAAGAGGTCCAGTCTCTTTCCACAGGACCACAGGCTAGAGAAATTGCACAGCAGTGCATAGTCAGGGCTTACCCCGTGAGTCTGAAACTAAGACCCAGGCACCCATGCTCCCATCTTTCACAGAAGAGGAGCCAAGCCCTGCTGTAGGGGGGTGAAACCTGCCAGTGGCTGATAGGTTTCATTGCTGGCCCCTGCATTCTCCTTTGCAACTGGAGTGGCAGCAGCTTTGAGCCATTACCAACTACCCAAACTGTTTTAGCCCTTAGTTTAGGTAAACACAAGTCAAAGTAGCAGAAGATTCTAAGAGGGAAGAAAACATCTTGCATACAGGAAGAACTAGTTTAATTTGTCAACTAAGAGAGGTGGGTATTAGAAAACTGGCTCAAAAATGGCCACTCTACTGGTAGTTGAGGAAGAAGAGGAAGTTGGATTCGCCCTTTAGTTTCTTTTTTTTTTTTTTTTTTAATTTTTTTTTTTTTTCGCCCTTTAGTTTCTGATTTAGTCAGGCAAAAGCTGATCTGGAAACAAATTTCTGTCAGAGTAATTTATTTCTTCCCTTTGGTTGGATGTAGTCAACTTCTGGGTGTCAGGACCCTTTAATCCCAAACCATGGATGCTGGCATCTTGTGTTGTCCAGCTAAGGGCAGAACACAGAGGGCTTGGGGGATCTAGAACCACACTCTATTTTCTCTATACTTTTCAACTCCCGGGGGTGATGGTTCTGAGAAAGCAGGTTCTTTACACACATAGCAGGGGGTGGGTTGGGGAAAGATATTAGTAGAATGGCCTACCATGGAATAAGGGACCCAAGGCTAAGGCCATTAAAATATGCTATTGGTAACCACTTCAACTTTTCACATCTTTGCCCTGCAGTAGGCTCTCCAGCCTGTTGCCAAGAAACATCACTCATCTCTTGAATTCCTAGTTCACAGAAGCAAGCAATACTCTCAAGATAAGAATCCATTTTAAGAATATTTTATTTATCTTTTGAGATTACATAGTCATTATTGCTGATCTAATACAATCACTTAGACATAAAGATTTCCAAGATCCTCTCAGAAACGGTGATCCTTAGAGGTTTTATTTCCTTTCAGTAAGATGACAATGAGAACTAGATGATTATATATATAATATATATATATTATATATATATAGTTTAGTTTATTCTCTACATATAATTTGCTGGTGTTGCCTATTTTCTTTCCATAATTTCCTTTATTAAAAAAGCTTAATGCAACAATGCATTTTGATTTCTTTTTTTTAAAACCATGACAAAGTTAATTTTGAGAAAACCACAGGAGCAGCAATTTCAGATCTGTTCAGAGAAAAGCCAAGCAGCAAAAAAGCTTTGCAGGAGTATGTGGCCATGGGGAGCCGTGCTCATATGGGAGGGTAGGTTGAGGAGGTAGGAGGGCAGACAGAAGGTAGACCAGATACCTTTTTTCTTTTTTTAACGAGGAAAACAAAAAACAAAAAACAAAAACCCTGAATTTCCATTAAGAAGGCAAATGAGACCTTGAAAACTAGCAGAAATTCATTGCAGAAAAAATGCTGAGTATCTCCACCAGCCAGGGCCATATACAAACAGATAATTCGTCTTCTTTCCTATGCTTCCAGATACCTGAATGCATCTAAGGTGAGAGCTTGAGGGAAGAAGACACATTTTGTTGTCTGATTCCAAGGGTAGAGGGAATAATGACCAAATTCCAACACTAAGGTAGAACCCAAATACTCAGGAGGCCTGGGCCTCCTTCTTCCTAATGGTTGATGACATGGGGTCCCTAGAGAGAAAGGAAAGGGGGTCATCTGAAACTCAGAGGCAAATATCTCACCATGGGCAGCAACACTGGCAATCAAACTTAGAGGCCCAAAGGTGGCTCCTTTTTTATTTGCAATGGGTCTCTTCACTATAACAAGGCAGGGTGTGCTCTGTCAGGATCAGTACCTAAGTAATACTGCTCCCTAGAGAACTCGGCTTTACTGAGAAACAGCAAGTTATGGTTTTTGGCTTATGAACATAACAGGCTAGAGTCCAGATATCTACCTAATGGAATCTGCCCTTGGTAAAAGTTACAAAGACCTGTATCCAATTCACTAATACAAAAGAGATGCAATTAATACAAAACTCAGAACTGGGTAGGCAAAAGGAAGAACTGAGAGGTCTAGTAGAATTTTCAGCATTTACAATCTTCCTCATGAAAGAATATAGCCATATATGTGGCACTTTTCCGGTATGTGCTAAGACATAAAGCCTCTGAGGAACCAGACTCTCTAGGCTGAGACTGCATACTATTTAATGAAGCAAACAGCCATTTATCCAAAGGCCACCTCTCTACCTCCAAAAGGAAGGTCACTTCCAGACTAGCTCTGAAAGTATATATGAACGCCAGGGGAATTTGAACAAAGTGGAGGTAGGTGAGGAGAATCAGGGTGGGAAGGTTATAGTGATCCTGGGTGGTCTGGTGGTGTTTCCTTGAGTTACCTTGGTCTTGAGACTATGAGGCAGACCAGGGTAGGAAAAAAAGGGGGGGGGGGGGAAAAAAAAAAACAAAAAGAGGGGGGTTAAAAAAAGTAGTTGGGGGGGGGGGGGTGGGAAAAGGACTCATTTCATTCAAGATTTCTAGGGCCACTCCAGACTTTAACTCTCAGAACAAGTCTGGTCCCAGTGAAACCCTTAAGATCAACATGTCAGTCTCCAAAAGGTATCCAACTCTTACGTGGGACATAAAATTTCAGGCTGCTTGCATTACTAGTTTTTTGTAATGTTGGAGTTACTCAAGAAACTACCTCTGAATTATAGAGTCTTGAGATGGAAGAGGCAAGAACATAAAAATATATCCCAGCAGAGAAGAAAAACCACAGACTAAATCGTAGAGACATCAGATCCTAGTTTCATCAATGGCAATGGCCAAAGAAATGAAATGTCTGATGAAGTTGAAACTAGTCAAACTAGCTTTAATCATTTGGACACAGTTTACAGTGTCATCTCTGTATAGCTTACCCAGTTTAGCTGCAGAGCCCTTCCCAGGAGACAAATAAATACATTCTGCTTCTTTAGAGTGACAAGCTGCGGGCGTGAGTGACCTGTCCCACTTCCAGAGCCCTACTCCCCCCAGATCCATTGGAAAGTTCATCTTTCCTTGCTCAGTTTCAAAAGCAGTTTTAGGCAGTAAGAGGAAATTTCAGGAAGCAGAGTTTCTCTCCTTTTCTGAGACAGTGCCAGTCTAGAGGGAACTTCCCGGGAAACTGTCCAGTTAAATGACAAGTAAAACTATGGGCCCCACTGGGGCTAGCCCCCACTTCCTGAGCAGGGGTTAGCTGGGTTAGAAAGATGGCAAGACAAATATCTGACAAACACCAGAGCTGCAGAGGAAATAATGGAGGCACATCCCTCTTGGACCCAGAAAGTGTTAAAATAGACATGACTATTCAAGGAAGAAAGGAGTCCTGGGTAAGGAAGAAGACTCCAAGTCAGCACAGGCATAGCTAAGTTTTTGGTGTAGCTTGCCAAAGCCATAACATATACTCCTTCCTTCCCAGTCATTCTATAAAGAAGGCAGTGATAGTGATGGTCAAGGCTGGGAACTTAGGCCATGTTGACTCGGTAGCTTCCAAAAGGCCTAACCTAGGGAAGGGCCAAAGCTGAGAAAGGCAGCTGCAGGAAATTTATTCTAAAAAACCCAGGGAACAAGGAGTCTGGAATCCCTGGACTAACTCCTGAACCTGGACAAGAGACATATGACCATTGCTGAGGATTCCAAGTCAACGGGGAATGATGCAAAAAATGCACTGGGAAGGATTACCCCATTTCTTTCCTTCCTCAGCCTGTCCCTTGTGGCTCTCACAGCCTTCCGGGCAGTAACCACACTTTGGGCCAAGGCAACAGGCACAGGATTCTAGGTTTTAATAAATAAATAACCTAACATATAGGGTGAGCACGGCGAGCAGCTGATTGGAGAAGCAGCTTGCTGGGTTCTTTCCTGTATAGGAGTGGAGAAAAGACTTGGAGTTCTATTCCTTAAAACTTCTTCTGGCTTGAATTACAGGAACTTAATACCTAGAGGGAGAAAGAAAGATGAGACTATGTTATCAGCTTATGTTATCAGCTTATGAGGATGCTGGGACATGAAGAGCCCACCTAAAGGTACAGCAGGTAGACAGGGACTTTTCTGGAGTGGATGGTGAGGGTAAATACTTGTGGTGCTTTTTCACATCAGTGAAAATGCCCAGTATTTCTCTATAAAGAGGTAAAAATAATATTAAGATGAAATGGAGAAAGGCAAATTCAGAAAAGGGAACACTATTTAATGTCTGGAGAAAGCCTCAAAGAGTCCTTTGGGGGTGGTACTGAGGGGGGAGTGGGTTTATTTTTCTGAGTTCATGTAAATGTAGTAAAAGTTGTAAAGACCAATTTCAGTGCAGAAAGCTCTTTACTACCCAGGTTTCCCTGTTTCCTGGGGGGGCCCAAGGCACCTGTAGTAATTAGGCTTGAAAGGCCCATTCTTGTTGAGTCCCAGATACTTGGCCTGTTCATCTGTCAGCTCCGTCAGGTGGGCATCAAAGGTGGGCAGGTGTAGGCTGGCCACATACTCATCTGGAACAGACCACAGAAGCCCTGGTATAAACATTCATGCCTCTTGTCTGGCTGTGCTCGCCAGGCTAGGCCTTAAAAAGTTGGGAGACACTTTCTAATTCTCGGAACTGAAAGAAAAATGCTCAACTTTGGCTCACCGGCCCAGAATTCTAAGGAGTGGTTGCTTGAGCTTCAAGCCCAGTGTTTTTCAAAACCGTAACACTTCTTTCTTACCAGCTGTTTCATCCTTGAATCTTTCCTTCTCCCCAGAAAGGTAAGGGAGACATGAAAGAAGCAATAGTTCTTAGGGTCTAAAAGAAAGGATGGGATAGCAAGGGAATAAAAGATGGGAAACTCTGTACTTTGGGCGACTCAGAAAAACTAACACCCAAGGAAACTGGAAAGGAATGTCTAAGAATGATACTACACTGTTTGCTTTGCTTTTAGTATCCTTAGCTATGGGCTCTGTCTATATTCTATTGCCTGAATACATATTATTCAGAATTTTATGTCATTTTTCTAACTATTTGTTTGGTCTTCCTAACTTCATTATGTATTCAGCCAAAATATAGACTGTTGTATTTCTTTTATATCCTTCCAAAGGATATATTAAAGGGAAAATATGTCAACTTCTAACAGTTGCCATGCATCAAGTGCTAAAGCAAAACAAAACCAGAAGCTGATTTATTCCCTGATCTTTGCCTCAGGAGTTTGTAAACACACTGTATCAGTTCAGGTGCTTGAGGCGGGTTCTTTAAATTTTCAAGAGTTTAATGTTTCCCTTATATGAAACACCCACATGACTAGTCTTAACAGGAGCTGTTCAGTCTTTCCTTTGGCCCTGACAATGAGGCCAGAGTTAGAAGATGTAGTATGAAAAGTCTTCTCAGTCTGAGGAAAGTCTGGAAGGGGCTATGCAGCAGCCTAGAATTGGAATAAGTCAGATGTCACAAGGTGGAAGATGAGTCCTCTTTCTTAGGGGAAGATTTTTTTCTCCTTTGAGATTCTTGCATATAAGATACTTGAAGAGAAAAAAAATCCTTGAAATTCACAGGTAGGCAAACCAAAGCATAGCAAAATGTAATGATAATGTAACCAAATCATAGCAAAATGTAAATCAATCAGTAATGAAACCTAGGAATCCTAGCTCCTACTTTAGAAGGCACAGATATCTTCCCCACCCCCTTTCCATAAGAAATTTAGTGCCCCAAACTTCATTTAGCCTCTCACTCTGAACTACTTGGGAACGGACAGGGATGGAAGAGCGCATGCTTACCCATTTTCTTGGGCAACAGGTAGACATCCTGCTTATAGCGACCCTCAGGAGCATTGTAAAGCTCTATCAAGGCAAGAGCCTAGAAAAGCAGAGAGATGGATGCTGATGTGCCGTATCAAGTGAAACCCTGATGGTCTGATGACCCGTTCCAGCCCACTGCTTTCCGCTCTGATGGCCCTACCTGAGTAGTGGCGGTGATTGAGAGCACAAATGTAGGCACTGTGGAGCAGCTTAGGTTCAGCAGACGGCCCTGGAGAGAAGGGTTAAGACACAGATGAGTTAGGACAAAGTCTCTAGCCTTTGAGGAGCGAAGGACGCACACAACTGCAATTTTCCAAATACTTCCAACTAACATGGCTGGACAAAAAGTAGGTGTTCGATAAATAGAAATGAATTGGTCGACATTTAAGTGGAATTAAAAACTTCTGGAAAATTTGATGAAGGTAATGGATAAAAGATCTCTGGGATTATGCAAAAAGGAATAGGGACAGTCACGTGATACTGAGGCTTATGCCAAGGAAGGGTATGCTTCTCTTGAATTTCATACTTTCTGCAACAGAATATCCTCCTTCAGAGGCACTGGCATTCTTTTGAAAGACCGTTGTAAGCAAGGATGTAGTCAAGTCCAGGGGCAACCTCTCCAGGTTGTGAGGGGAGGTATCTTTGGACTTAGTAAGCTGTGATGATTTCTGTGCTTCTTCTGCAGTTTGGTTCTCCTGAATGCAAGGGTATTCTTGTATTTCTAGTGGATGATTCAGAGAATACAAGGGCTGGAGGCTACTGGAGATTGCTATCCTTTCCTATTTTGTTTCCTAGGAAGCGTGACCACCTTTTTTTTTTTTTTTGCTGAAACATAGTAGCCAAAAACCATGGTGCTTGCTTTTGTCACCAAAATCACTAGATGGGACCTCCCAGGGCAACTAGAAATAAGTCACCAGACAGCTGGCTGATATAAAAGCAATTAATGAATATTTAACAACCTGCTCATCCCTTCCCTGTACAAGCTCCTTTCTCGTGAAGGAGTAATCCAGTCCCTTTACAGATGCCCTAAAGTATGTGAGAAGGTGAGATAAGGTGGAAAAAGGTAAAGAGAACAGTAAGGGTACTCCAGCATAAATTTAAGGGTCCCTCCGTGAAGATGGTATATCTTTTACATCTTCATATTCAGTTTCCTTAATTTTAAAAAAAAGGAAGGAAAACTGACAGAAAATCAAACCTCAAGAAACATATTATTATCATTCTTGTTATTTTGGTATCTTTCTCTGAAGAAGAGAAACTGTCAAGGTAAGAACAGCGGGCATCGATATTGCCATCAGGAATCTAAGACTAGGGAAGAGGAGCTTTCAAGAAAGGAAAAGTAACCAAACATTGACACGGAAGGTTAAGTGGGATGAAAGTGAAGAGTAAGTCTGAGCCAGAAGAAGTCAGGACAGGGAAATAGTAATCATACGACAAATAGACAGCTGGGTGCCTACTACACATCTGGTTCAACTCAGAGGAATGTCACTCAAAAACATGACCTAAACTCAAAGACTCTCCTAGAGCTTGCCTACAACAGTCTCAGGTACAGTCAGGAATATCTGCTTTGTGCTTACTGATTAAGCCATCCCGCAAATGACATTATCTCTTCGTAGGCATCGCTCAAAGTGGCATTGGCTCTATCTGCTAATTCTTCCACAGTAAGAGTCATTATCTGACTCTACCTGTAGATTGACAGACAGACAGGATAATTGCGGAAAAGTAAGGAACCAAAATAGTTTCTTAATTGCTGAATGAAAAGACCTTTCACAGTCAGATGTAAAATCCACTGGTAAAGTAGTTAAGCTTGTGCTCAAAAGGAGCTGAAAATGAGAGAACATGTGGAGGAGGGGACCTGGATATTGCAGTCTTTCCTGTCAGGGGTGAATTTCTCTTACCAGTCTTAGGTCTTACCTCTGCCAGCAATACTATCCTCTTGCCATCAGGCCATATTACATGGTCAACTTGGGATCTCACTCGCTCCCAGGTCAGTTCTGGTGTCCGCAGACTCGCCTGGAACACACACAGCAAGTACATCATCGGCCACGACTTGTCCCACTTTATGGAAAGATGTTGAAGGGAGCCATTTCAAATAGCAAGTTGAAATGAGCAACCAACATGCCAGATGGAGAATACCTTTCCCAGGTTGGTTAGGACTGTTCCATTTCAAGGTATTTAATCTTAGGCCCAGCCAGGGAGGGATCACTCAGGATGTCATTCCACAACATATACTGTATGCCCACTCTCTGCTGAGCACAGTAAAAGGTGCTATGGGAAATACAAAAGAAACCAAAGACATGGTTTCTGCCTTCAAAAAGCTCATACTTTAGGTGGGGACACAAAACGATACATACGTGAGGAGGAAAAAGCCTCTAAAATTACTTATAAAGCAACATGCAAACAAGTGCAAATTGACACAAAGCAAACTGAATACACAAATGCTGAAGAGAAACAGAAAAAAGGAGGGTCGGAGCTAAGTGAGATTTGTTAGAGAAGGCTGGTTGTCCTAAATATAGCATGCTGGGGCCCGAAGTTCTGCCTTCACATCCTCATATCCCAGGTTCCACCTTCTCAATGATGGTGGTTCACCTTAAAGTTACAGAAGCTTTGTGACCTAAGTGCAAATGTGAGGTAGCCTTTAGAGAAATGCTTAATGGTAGAGTAAAGCTCCCAACAGCTCACCCTCCTTCCATTTCTGTATATTGTGTATTCGGAGAACAAGAGAAGAAATGTTAAGTTTATTAACAGCAGCAATCAAATAAATAACAGTCACAGGGTTTAGACTTAAGACAACAACTTCCTTCTTCCAATAGGCCATTCCTAAAATAGAAAGGGAGTCCATATTCTAAAACCACCCTTTGGCTCAGCTGGTAAAATTAAGAAGATCTGCCAAACAGTAGTTTTCAGACAAACAGAGAAACACTTCAGTTCTACAGTACTCATTTGCTGGGTACATTCTACATTCTAGGCGATGTAGTAAATGACACTATTATAGACAAGACTGTGGGCTCCTCTACTAGATTGTGAGCTATTTATGGACAGGGGCTATATCATCTTTTAATTACCAATCTAGTGGGAAAGACAAACATAATTCTGTTTCAGTATATTCAGGACTGTATTAATGATCTAGACCATTTCTTTATTAGGTACATGGGGAACAAAATGTCTTGAAATACCAAGTTTCACAATTTGGTTCAACAGAAAGAGCAATTTGGTAGTAGCTAACAAAATTTTATATGTACCTAATCTCTGACCAATCAGTTTCACCTTTAGGGCTCTATAGAAACACTTGCTCAAGTTCATAAATATCAGTGCCAAGAATGTTCAATCCAGTATTATCTGTATTAGCAAAAAATTTAATTTAACAAAGGAATAGCTAAGTAAATCTGGATAATTTCATACAATGGAATATTATGCAAATATTATATAAAAAAGTAGATTTATATGTGTTAACATGAAAACCACTCATTATTGTTAAGTGACAACACAGAGTTGCAGAACAATATACTATAACCTCAATTTTGTAAATGTTTTACTTCTTAAACATATTTATGTTGCTTGAATTTTTAAAACAAGCGACTATTGGGGCACCTGGGTGGCTCAGTCAGTTAAGTGACTCAAGTCCAACTCTTGATTTTGGCTGAGGTCATGATCTTAGAGGCGTGAGATCAAGCCCTGCATCTGACTCCATGCTGAGTGTGGAGTCTGCTTAAGATTTTCTGTCTCTGTCTCTGTCTCTCTCTGTCCCTCTCCCCAACTTATGCTCTCGCTCTCTCTCTTTCTCTCTAAAATTAAAAAAAAGGAAGTATTACTTTACAGTTAGAACTATTTTTTTTAAATAAATAAACACTGTAAATAGAGTTAAAAAGAATTTAAGCAAACAGACCACTTTGGGAAGTTAAGGATATACAAAGTAAATCCATTAGCCTTTAGAAATAACAACATAAAAGGCAAGAGACAAAAGATACTCCTTGGTAACACGGGCATTTTTTTTTGTTGAGATGTTGGAACTTTAAAGTATTTTAGGTTCTTAGTATCTCACAGTCATAATTTTCCAGAGGACAAGCAATCTCGGATGGGCAGTAAAGAGGTGACACCATGATAAAAGGAGTCTCCTGTCTTAGGATATGATGGAATCAAGGAAGAGACACTTCTTATGAACATCATAAAATGATCAATGCTTTGTGGAGGCAGTGTGCTGGAGCACTGGAATGGCTATGGTGCAAGAAAAAGACCTGAGGGTCAGTTTAAAACAGGGTTCAAAGAGACACTGAGTTAAATGATCTCTAACACTGCCCGGGCAGCTCCAACAACCTAGTAAGTTTATCTGACAGTGACAGTCCTTGAAAGAAGGATTTCCTATGGCCAGCATAGTTATATACGAATTTCTCTTAAAGGCATCAAATTGTCTTTTCTGTTGATTTACAGTCATTTAGCAACCTACCAGGAAAAAGGTTCCTTACAGAGACTGTTCCCAAACAAGGTGTATATCTCACTGTGAATGACCATGCTTGCACAAACTGGTATTATGTGATTTGGGATAGTACACATCAATTTTTTTTAGGGAAACAACTGTGGTTCTAGTGCTGCAAAAATAGCAAGTCTCAGGTTCTAATTCTTTTGCTGGTGGAAACTTTTAAAGCATGTGTACATAATGGTTTAGCCACTTGAAGTGTGAAGGTTACAGTCATAAAGGCCATCTATGTGATGTATATGGGTAAGCAGGTCTGTTTTCAAGAGAAAAGGAAACATATGAAAGAAAGACCTGGCCAAAAGGCAGCTAGGAGCGCAATCCAGTCACAGGTTCCCTAAGTTTTCACAGCATTAATATACAGGGGAAAAAATGCAGTTTTCTAAATGTCCAACTCTTTTGATGAGCTATTCCTTCCAAGAAACACAGCAGTCAACATCTCTAGGTTAGGTAAAACTATAAATTGCTACAAACAAAACAAAACAAAACACTTACATTTGTGATTGCTAAAAATATCTGGGTAAAATTTACTGAATCATTCTCCTTTGCAGTTTCACTGACATTACTTATAGAGATTCTCCTCTTTTTTCCACTCTCTGCACCCGAGCCATTTAGCAAGTCCCACTGGTCCTATGTTCACAATATATTACCTTCATTGCTTACCCATGTCATCTGAGCTCCCACTTTCTCTCATAGCTGGAAATACTGAAAGAGCCTCTATTGCCCCTACCACTACTCAAGCTCCAGAAGTGTTTTCTTTAAATTTTTTTTTTTTTACATTTATTTATTTTTGAGAGACAGAGAGAGACAGAGCGTGGGCAGGGGAGGGGCAGACAGAGAGGGAGACACAGAATCAGAAGCAGGCTCCAGGCTCCGAGCTGTCAGCACAGAGCCCAACGCAGGGCTCGAACCCACGAACTGTGAGATCATGACCTGAGCCGAAGTTGGATGCTTAACCGACTGAGCCATCCAGGCGCCCCAGAAGTGTTTTCTTTATACCACAGAGTATTCTGTTAAGTCACCTTTTTTTCAGTTACCTGGTTAAAACTTTCCAATTGGAATGCTTCCACCCCCACCTTTTTTTTTTAAGTAATCTTTACGTCTAACATGGGGCTTGAACTCACAACCCCAAGATCAAGACTCACACGCTCTACTGACGGAGCCAGCTAGGTGCCGTTGGAATGGCTTCCAATGGCTTCCACTATGCCCAGAATAAAATCTGAGGTCCTTATTGTGGCCTACAAAGGCCTACATAACCCACTGCCCTCCTTCAGCTGCCTCTTATTCTCATCCTTTGCCTATCCTGTTCCTGCCACGATGGCCTTTTTCCTGTTCCCCAAACATAAAGCACGTTTCTAACTCAGCATCTTTTTACTCACCATTCTCTCTGAATAGAATGTTCAGATACCTTGTTCCTTCCATTCATTCAGGTTTTTGTTCAAATGTTATCTCCTCAAAGAGACCTTCCTTGATCACCTTAACTAAAATAGCATCCTCAATGGCCTCACTTTGCTGTTTTTCTTCCATACGAGGCACTAACTGACAAAACTGTCTATCTGTTGATTGTCTGTATCCCACACTAGAATATAAGTACCACGAGAGCAGGAATATTGTTCACTATTTCTTCAGCCAGTAAATACTCAACGCAGAGCAGAGAAATTATTCAATTCATATTATTCAATACAAATTAAATTGTGAATGAACATTTTGATTTCAATTAGATGAGTTTGCCGTTTCCTTAAATTTCATTTTATATGCCCAGGACACTACCATCAAAGGTTGAGTAATTTAACTTTTCCAAAGTCCTTCTGAGCCTGTCCCTTTCTGGACCATTCAGTTTAGTCATATACCTTCTGCTAAGAAGAGCACAAAGAGAATTGAGGCATGGCCCTTGGCTAGTGTCCGTGCCAGATATTAGAGGCTACCTAGCAATACATACAAAACTAGGTCCAGTATCAACACAGCAGCCAGGGTGAGCCTTTTTTAAAAGTCAGATTATTACAAATCCTATAATGGCACCCTATTTCCCTCAGAATATAATCAGGAGTTCTTACAATGGCCTGTAAGGCTCTGTAAGATCCGGCCCCTTCTTTCTGACCTCATCTACTTTTCCCTGCCCCGTGCTCATTTATCTCAACCACATTGGCCTCATTGTTGATCCTCAAACAGACTAGGCATATTCCTGCCTCAGGGCGTTTGCTCTGGCTGTTCTTAAAATGTTCTTCACCTAAAAGTCCACCTTGCTAATTCCTTCAAGTCTGCTCAAACATCACCTTTTTAATGAGGGTTATACCTTGATCCCACTCTTTAAAATTACAACCTGGCACTCCTGATTCCTCTTACTATACTCCACTTTTTCTTTTTTCCATGTGCTTTTGCCTTCTAACATACTACATGAACTATGTTTATTGTCTTTTTTATCCTTTAAAATGTAATAAGCTCTCTGAGGGTAAGAATCTTTGCCTGTTTTGTTCACTGACTCCAAGCACCTGGCATATAGCAATCACACAATAAATATTTATGACTGAAGGTAGAGTTTCTTGGCGTTTATCCTGCAAGATTACTTATGCCTGGATTGCCTTTAGAAGAGGGATTACCATCACAATTTGAAGTTAACCTAGAAATCATGAGGAGGTAATACTACATACAATGTACAGGAAAACAAAACAAAATAAAACAAAAACTGGACTAGAATAAAAAAAACCTGAATTTTGGGCTCCAATTTAATTTTTGAATCAATGTATATGACAACAATGGACTTAAGTTCTTAGTTTCCCAAATGAAAATCAGGGATTAGAATAATGCCTTGTGGGATTGTCAAGAGGATGAAATAAGATTAAGTAAAAATGTAAAAATTATATGATTGCATTTGGAATTGTTTTTATTTAAGCACTTGAATGTTTAGGAGAGAAAATTCCTTCCCCCTTCCCTTACTCAGAAGATTTCTTTTTAGAGTTCAGAGCATGACTACTTCCCTTAAGCCTTTTCCCATCTGGGGGCTCTATAAGCAGGTTAATCCAGAAAAGGACAATCATGTGCTAGACAATTTTAGAAATATTAATATCTTTGACTATTCAGTAAAAGGGAGTATGGCATATAAGTGAAACTTAACAAAAGAAAAAAACCCATTCAATATTTAAATTTCAATATTGAAAAAAGAAATGACTCTTTTGGGGCACCTGGGTGGCTCAGTCGGTTAAGCGTCCGACTTCAGCTCAGGTTATAATCTCACGGTTTGTGGGTTTGAGCCCTGCATCAGGCTCCGTACTGACAGCTCGGGTCTGTGTCTTCCCTCTCTCTGCCCCTCTCCTGCTCATGCTCTGTCTCTGTCTCTCAATAATAAATAAACATTAAAAAAAAGAAAAGAAAAGAAGAAATGACTCTTTATGAGCAAAATATCATGACGATAAAACAGAGTAATGGAGCCATGCCACTCAGAAACCTTAAGGGCAGAAATAGGCTTCACTATTTCCAGCTATTTTTAATAACAGAAGAATAGAGCACAAGTTAAAAAGAGAAATCATTTAAAATAGATATTATCCAACAGGCTCTCAATATATCAACTGATCCTTACCTGGCAATGCTGGAGCTCAATCAGAGCAGCCCTCAGGGGAGATGAAAGCATGCTTTGCTTGAGCCATTTACCCAGAGAGAAATACAGTTGTGCCAGAAAAATGCCATAAAAATTTAAAACCAGAGTGAAAGTCACACTGAGAGATACTTTGATAAGTCTGAAAAGAAATAAATAACACTTCTATTAACTATTACTTGGGCAACTTAGTAGGACCAAGTGTTATGTTGGATTGGATAATTTGAGGGTGAATATAATCAAATTAGAGAACCAAAATGGCTTACAGCGTAAGTAGGTATCAAGCTGGGGTGGAAGAAAATAATCATTTGAAATGATTGAGATGAAGAAGCTTTATAGTATCCACAAGCATAGGTCACAGGGCTAGTAAGTGAACAGACTGTGGACAGCTCTGCCAGGACAGTCATGTTTAGGATGGCTGGTGACTCTTCCCTTTCTTCTTCCCGTTTATGTTTCTTGGGAAGGAAAGGAAAAAAAAAAGGCCTCAATAACGAGTTACTTAATCTTACCACATCAATCTCTGTGTTGGAATGTCCCATGTTACAAACGATGCAGCTATTCTTCATACGGTCCAAGTGCTCTCTGGTTACCACATTCTTGTTACCTTAAAAACAGAAGAGAGATCCACACGAAAAGAAATAAAGTTGGACCCCTACCTCACACCATATGTGAAATTTCACCTGACCAAACACAACAGCTAAAACTATAAAACTCTTAGCAGGGAGCGCCTGGGTGGCTCAGTTGATTAAGCGTCTGACTCTTGTTTTCATCTCAGGTCATGATCTCACAGTTTGTGAGATTGAGCCCCACATCAGGCTCTGCACCAATAGCACGGAGCTTGCCTGGGATTCTCTATCTCCCTCCCTGCCCTCCCCCTGCTGATACATGCGCGTGAGCTCTCTCCTCTCTCTCTCAAAATAAATACATAAACATTAAAAAAACTCTTAGCAGAACATAAGAATACATCTTTGTGAACTTGGGTTAGGCAATGGTTTTCCTAGCTATAACCCCTAAAGCAGAGGCACCAAAGAAAAAATAAACTTGTGCTGCAAACAACTCCACCAAGAAAATGAAAAGACAACCCATATATTGGGATATTTATTTACAAATAAATAAATGGAACAAAATATTTACAAATCATATAACTGATAAGAGATTTGTATCCAAAATTTATAAAGAACTCTTACAACTCCTTACTTAAAAGACAAATAACCCAATTTAAAAATGAGCAAAGGGAGGTGCCTGGGTGGCTCAGTCAGTTAAGCGTCCGACTGCTGATTTCTGCTCAGGTCATGATCTCACAGTGTGTGAGTTCAAGCCCTGCATTGGGCTCTGTGTGGACAGTGTGGAGCTTGCTTGGGATTTCTCTCTCCTCTCTCTGCCCCTCTCTGGCATGCTTTCTCTCTCTCTCAAAAAAAATTAAATAAATAAATAAATAAATAAATAAATAAATAAAATGTAAAAAATATTTTTAAATGAGCAAAGGACCAGAGTAGATGTTTCTCAAAAGCAGAAGTACAAAAGAAGATGTGCTAATGCGTACATGAAAAGATGTTCAACATTGAGGCACCTGGGTGGCTCAGTCGGTTAAGTGTCCAACTTTGGCTCAGATCGTGATTTCACAGTTTGTGAGTTTGAGCCCCACATTGGGCTCTGTGCTGACAGCTCAGAGCCTGGAGCCTGCTTCTACGTCTCCCTCTCTCTCTGCCCCTCCCTTGCTCATGCTCTGTCTCTCTCTCAAAAATAAATAAAACATTAAAAAAAAAAAAAAAAAGATGTTCGACATTATTAGTCACTAGGAAAATGCAAGTCAAAACCACAATGAGGGGCTCCTAGCTGGTTCAGTCAGTGGAGCGTGTGACTCTTGATCTTGGGGTTGTGAGTTGGAGCCCCATATTGGGAGTAGAGATTACTTGGAAATAAAAATCTTTAAAAACCAAAACCACAGCAAAACACCATTTCACACCTACTAGGATAGCTATAATAAAAACAATAGACAATAATAGCATTGGCAAGGATGTTGAGAAATTGTAACCCCCACACATTCTTGCTGGATTGTAAAATGGTGCTGTCTATTTGGAAAAGCTTGCAATTCCTCAAAATATTAAAAGTAGAGTTATCATACGTTCCAGCAATCCCAAGGTATATGTAGGCAGGTATATATATTCACAAGGATGGAAAACATGTTAACAGAAAAACACTATGCACAATGTTCATAATAGCAACATTATTCAAAATAGCTAAAAAGCGAAAACATCCTAAGTGTCCATCAACCAATAAATAAAGTGTGGTATATCCTTAAAATGAAATATAATTCAGCAAGAAAAAGGAAGGAAATATCAACACATATTACCATATGGATGAAACTTTAGAACACTATGCTAAGTGAAAAAAGCCAGTTACAAAAGACGACATACTGTAGGATTCTATGGATATGAAATGTCTAGAATAGTCAAATCTATAGAAACAGGGAAATTAGTGGTTGCTTAGGGCCGGGCAGAGGTAGAGGAAAGAATGAGGACTGACTGCTAATGGTGTGGAGCTTCTTTGTAGGGTGATGAAAAGTTTCTGGAATCAGATATTGTACAATTTCACTGAAAACCACTGAACTGTATACTTTAAAACTGTAAGTTGTATGGTATATGAATTATATCTCAATAAAAAAATTAGATTGTTGTGATGGTTGTATGACCCTGTGAATTTGCTAGAGAATACTGAATTATACACTTTAAATGGATGAAATGTATGATATGTGAATCACATCTCAATAAAGCTATTAAAAAAAGACATGAGGGGATTGATATGAAGCAAGAACAGTTTCTTATGGTCCCTCTTCTCTGCCCCCATCTCACCCTGAGGATACAAATATATTTTCATTCTTAAATATTCTGATTTTCCTCCTCTAAAATATAATTACAAATAAAAACCAATATTCTAGCAGTTTATGGTCCCATGATAAAGAGAAAGTAAGTATCCCAGTCCAAGGAAACTAGCCATTTCTGCATATTCCTCTCTAAAACTCCAATCTACCTCTTTGGGAATTAATACAACTGTCTTTCCTACTTTCTCTAACTGAATTTTGTTTTAGGCCTGCTTTAATTATAGGGACTAGAGAGAAATACACATTACTTTTGAAGGTAAAATAAAAAATCAAATGTACAAATTTAAGATCCGGCTGCCCAAATAAAACTTATCTCTAGTCATCTCCTTGGTAGTTGAGGACGGATGGAGATATAGAACAGTTAAAACGGATGGAGAGACACCTTCTTCCAGGGATGACCTAGATGACCTATACTTTTGGTCAGAGCTCTAAAGAGGTAGGAAGAATGTGAAAGATTGACTCTACAGATAGACACCTGTATCTGGCTTTTATTTCTTTAATTATTATTTTTTAAATGTTTATTTGTTTATTTTGAGAGAGAGCAAGCGAGCAGGGGAGGTGCAGAGAGAGAGGGAGAGAAAGAATCCCAAACAGGCTCCTTGCTGTCAGTGCAGAGCCCAACAAGAGGCTCGATCTCACGATGTGAGATCAAGACCTGAGCTGAAATCAAGAGTTGGACACTTAACTGACTGAGCCGCCTAGATGCCCCTGTATCTGGCTTTTGTCTTTTTTATTTTTTAATTTTTTAAAAGGTTTTATTTATTTTTGAGAGAGAGAGAGAGACATATTACAAGTGGGGGAGGGGCAGAGAGAGGTAGACACAGAATTGGAAGCAGGCTCCAGGCTCTGAGCTGTCAGCACAGAGCACGACACAGGGCTTGAACTGCAAGATCATGACCTGAGCTGAAGTTGGACACTTAACCCCCTCTCCCTGTATCTGGCTTTTAGAGTTTAGTTTTATTCAGAACAGTTTCCAGTCATTTTTCACCTGTTCCATGAAAGCATTCCCAAATGCCAAAATGTATATTGTGTATGTCAAAATCATACCTGTACAGGTAATAACAATATCCACTTGTCGGATGACCTCGTTTAATTTCACCAGCCGAAATCCATCCATACTGTAAAAATAAAACATGATCAATTAACCTAAAAATAGCAGTTGGGGAGCCTTTTGCCACAGAACTTCAAAAGCTGTTACTAAGTTCCTTTGGTACCCACACTGTCACTTCTTGATACAGTCAGATTATTCTTAGCAGTGAAAAATTCAAACCATCTCCTTTTTTCATACAGGACAAAATAAAGTTTCCCTTGTATCACTGCAACTTAATTCTTCCTGAAAATAAGGAGCCAGGGGTTACCATGACTTTCTTCATCTGAATGTCTAGAAAGCACAATTTAGCCACTGAATCTTTGAAACTACTCTCCCCAAGATCATCAACGATCTCCTGGATGCACACCCCCCACCCCCAAATCTTTAGACTCTTATATTACTTAATTTTCTTTGCTACATCAAACATTATTTACCTATTTTTAAAACTATACTCCTTGGAGTCCATGAAACTGTTCTTTCCTGGTTTTCCTTCTACCTTTCTGAATAGCCCTTTTCAATCTTAATCTTTAAATGTTGACACTCTGTAGAGTTCTGCCCTTGACTCTTTTCTCTATTCTCTCAGTATTTGTCCATACCCTTCCCTTGGCTGCAAATGATTCCTCTTGGTGGCTGATCTGCACAAATATACCTTTAGGTTAGATCTCTCTGAAGCTTCAGAGCCATGGATCAAATGACCTACTAGATAGCTTCTCCTGGATGTCCCATAAGAATCTCAAATTTATTGGGTTTGAAAAAACTCATTATCTTTTCTGTACTCTCAAAATCTACTGTCTCTTTTTTTTAATTTTCTATCTTGATCTACAGCATTACTGTTCAGCCAACTGTATGAGCCAAATAAACTAGAATGTCCTAGCCTACTGCTTCTCCCGAATTGTTGTTTTCCCTTAATTCCTTATAATCTCTTGAATTGGTCCCTTCCTCTCCATATATGCTGGTCTTGCTTATGTTCAGGTCTTATTACTTCTTACCTGGATTCCTATAGTAGCTCCTGGCCTGACCTCATCATCTCTAGGTTTATGTCTCATTTATTTTGCAGAGTAATTTTCCTAAATGCAATTTAGATCATGTCACTTCCTTGCTTAAAATACTTCAGTGAGAATGCCTGTTCTCAGGATAACACCTAAAACTTATGCAGATATAGGAGTATATTCACATATGATTCCTACCTCAGATATTACCACTCCTGCAATTTCCATCTCTTAAATACGCCCTGTTCTCTCCGTCCTCAGTGACTATGCTCCTTGTGACATGTTCCTTGTGTCTGGAATTTACTTCCAGACTAAGAAATCACTGACTCAACTTTCAAGACTCAGCTCTATTAACATCTCTTTCTACCCTGCCTCTTTGTTATTTAGTTAGATATTTCTCTCTTGGCTCCTACAGAAGCACATGCTGTTTACCCCCATCATAGCACTTATTCCATTCACAGTGGTTATTTGCGTGCCTCTAAAAGCAGGGAACTTGCCTCATTCACATATTCTTCTTATTCACCCTAAGCACAGAGCACAGTACCTATTATACAGTAAGTGATCAGTTCATGTCTATAAGATAATTTGAATCAGTGTCTCAATCAATATGAAAACATGTTAATGAACCCTGGCTCAGAGAAGGCCGACAACTCTGTCGGGGAAATTTGTGGTTCATGGCTAGGATGTGTGAGGAGTAGAAAGAGAGGGGAAAATGGGTATAACAAAATCTTTATGTCATGCCTTATTCTATCCTGGGTGCCTTCCTATGGAGGATTAATGGTAAAGATTGGGTGGGTTATGGAGGCTACAGACAATGGAGCTCTGTAGTAGTTTTCAGGGACAGTAGTATTTTCGTCCTGATGAGGATGGCAAGAGGCCATTTTAATAATATCTACTATTTAGCAAGCATTTCTTATGTGACAGCAGCTCAACACTCTATGGAATTATATATTTATTATATAATGTATAATCATATGTAATAATTATATAATTGTTTTACTGGACTTTCGCAACTCTTTAAGGTAGGTATCATTAGCCACATTTTATGGATGAGACAAGAACAATTTTTTAACCTTAGATTTTGCAATAATTTCAAACTTAAGAATTACAAGAATAGTACAAACTCCTATACTCCCTTCACTCAGAGACAGCAGATTTTATTTGGATTTGTCTGATGTTTCCTCCTGATGAGATTCAGGTTATACATTTAGGGGAAGGATATCACAGAAGTGTTCTTTTCAGAACATAGTAAGTGTTCAACTTATTTCTTTTTTGATCATCCTTTTTTTCAAAGGAAGAAGAGTTGGGGGGCCTGTCTGGCTCAGTTGGTGGAGCATGCAACTCTTGTTCTGGGGTCATGAGTTCAAGTCCCATGCTGGGCGTAGAGTTTACTTAAAAAAAAAGGAGACGGAGGTGCCTGGGTGGCTCAGTAGATTAAGCGTCCAACATCAGCTCAGGTCATGATCTCGTGGTTCATGGCTTCAAGTCCCACGTCGGGCTCTGTGCTGACAATCCAGGGCATGGAGCTCAGATTCTGGGTCTCCCTCTCTCTCTGCCCCTCCCCACCATTCTTGTTCTCTCTCTCTCTCTCTCTCTCTCTCAAAAATAAAATAACCATTTTAAAAAAGGGAGAAGAATTATACATGGGTAAAGGAAGGAACTACTTGTTCTCTGGCTCAAGGCATCCCCTTATTATTTCCACAGGAATTCTAAATTTTAGCTTCTCTTATAGTCTCTGCTGTCTCGGAGCAGAGCTCCTTGATCTTTGAAAGAGAGGAGCTCACATTTAACTGCAGCATCTCTCAGGATCTGGGCCCCTCTAAGATAAAATGTGGCATCAACCAGGCCATTCTTTGGTGACAGTTACAAGATCCCACATCAGATGGTGGCACAGAGAAAAAAGCAAGTTTCCTTTTGCGTGCTTACCAGGCTTGAAGAGCACAGATGGGGTCAATCTCAGTTACATACACAATAGAGCCCATGGCTTTTAGAGCAGCACAGCACCCCTTCCCCACCTGAAGAGGGGAGAAAGGACACATAATAAGGAAAGTCAGTGAGAAAACAACATCTTGAAGCTTCTGGTAAACTGTACCTCATTTTCCACCCCCAGAAGGAATTTCACTGAATAGATTCATGTTTGGGGAAAAAATAAGAAAAAACAAACAAATGAATGCAGTTCATAAACAAACCCCTAGCCCCTGTTTAGCACATGCATGTACATAAGAACACCCACACTCACGATTTATAATCAAAACACAAGCTAAGAGAACATCACAAACAGTGCACTGGAATAAATCAGAAAATCAACTTAAGAAAAATGGCAAAAATGCAAAGGGAAAAAGAACGATTGTACTTTGACCAGAGGGCCTCTAAAGTTACATTTTTCCCACCTAGAGTGGTGAGTGAATGGATGTTTCTCACATCCATTAAATGAAAAAGTCTAGTATATTTCACCAAAATAACATTTTATACATCCAATAAGCGAAAGGTTAAGCTTTACCTCTCCATAGCCACAGACAACCACCTGCTTTCCACCAAACATCATGTCTGTTGTCCTTTTAAGTCTGGGGGAAGAAAAACCATTAAATCAGTAGTATCTCTCATTTCTCCTTTGAGATTAGATAGGGTCCCTCTGTTTTCATGTTTGTTTGTTCCATTTTGAAAGGAAGCCTGGTTTCTGTACTATCTAATGATTAAAAAGAAAGGTGGGTAAAACAGGTAGTCTCTTACTCCATGCTATCTGATCCATCTATATGTGAGGTTTTTTTTTTTTTTTTTTAATTTTTTCCTCTTGTTTTGGGAGTGGTGCAGCAAGGAGGAAACTATAGATTACAAAGTAACTTTTAAACAAAAAGTTTATTTATTTATATAATTTATTTATATATATTTATTATACATTTATTATATAATTTTTGGAAATAAAAGATAGAAGAAAATAAAAATAACATTTTTTATTTAGGAGACAAAGTTCTAGCTTAATGGAAACATTGTTCTAGCTTATTGAACGTAAGAGATAATACTGATAAACGAGTGCTACATTTAGTAGTATCAGAATGGCCATGGGGCACCTGGGTGGCTCAGTCAGTTGAGCATCCAACTCTTGATTTCGGCTCAGGTCAAGATCCCAGGTTGTGAGATTAAGCCCCTTGTCAGGTTCCACATTGAGCATGGAGCCTGCTTCAGATTCTCTCTCTGCTTCTCCCCCGCCCATTCATTTTCTCTCTCTCTCTTTCTCTCTGTCTCTCTCTCTGTCTCTCTCAAAATAAATAAATAAACTTAAAAAAAAAAAAGAATGGCCAATAGGTCCCTCATTAATTCAACACAGAAGGTAATCAGCAACTAGATGGCGAAGAGCTTTGAACACACCAATACCAACTACATGAGAGAGTTTTCTGGGGCTGCTTCTTTCTCAAACATGTTCTACTTCTTTGTCTCTGATTCTCTATGAAGCTAGAATAGTGTCCGTATTGGTTTTAGAGCCTCTTGGAAGAACTTGTAGGAGCAGTTTCTGGTTTCTCTTTAGATTCAGCTGGTCTCCTTTCTCTAGGAATCCCTCACTAGGCAGAAGAAAGTTTTCAACTAAAACCAGACTATTCTGAGATAGTTCCTACAAATATTTGTGACTCTTTCTATTCACTTATCTGTTTTCCTTTCCTGTAGACAACAGTCCATAAATGCCCTAAAGGCAGAGTAGGAATTCTGTCTTTTTAATGATTTGACAACTCCACTCCATAGGAACTAGTACAACTCCACGAGCCACAGTAAAACTCAATAAATATAAAATATTATTCAGCCATAAAGAAGAATGCAATCTTACCATTTTCAACAATACCAATGGAGCTAAAGAGTATAGTGCTAAGTGGAATAAGTCAGTCAGGAAAAGACAAATGCCATATGATTTCACTTATATGTAGAATTTAAGAAACAAAACAAATGAGCAAAGGAAAAGAGAGAAGCCAAAACCAGACTTTACTTTATTTGTTTTTTTAAAGAAACAGACTCTTAACTATAGAGAAGAAGCTGATGGCTACCAGAGGAGAGGTGGGTGGGAAGATAGGTGAAATAGGTGATGGGGATTAAGGACTGCACTTATTGCTGAATCACTATATTATACACCTGAAACTAATAGAACAGTGTATGTTAATATTAGCTAGTTAATTAAATTTAAAAAACATCAATTAGGTACAGAGGCAATTCTTGTTTAGTGAAGAGAGTAAGTCTGGCTGGGCTACTACCATAGTCAAAAGTCATGGTTTAGAAGAATGGTCCTGGAATGGCTATCACAGCAAAGAAAACCAACAGATCATATTTATGAGCTTCCTTTGCTTTACCCTCAAGCTTTTCTGCCTCTCTTCCCAAAGGAATATCAGGTGCAAAGCTATTCATACAAGCTATTAACACTTCTACGTAGCCAGAACAAGGGACAGTCTATAAACTGATAGATGGATTGATAGTTTACTTAAATGTCCAGTCTATGTGATAATACTATTGACTCTATAGAAGTAATAATTACCAAGAAATTGAATTTGCATTGAATATCTCCCCCACCTCTCCCCAAAAAGATCTGAAAGCAAAAAGCTTCCCCTAAGATCAACTGAATCCTAAAACTTAATGTACAGTGTTCTAGAAAGAAGGGCAAGGGAACTAACATTGAACACCAGGTTCATACCTTATCTCCTTTAATCCTCATAATAACTCTATGATGTAGATCTTACTGTCACCATTTTACAGATGAGGGACTAGGCACAGAGAGGTTAAATAACTAGTCCAAGACCTAAATGATAGAGCCAATAATCAAACCAAGCCAGTCCTTCTGGTTCTAATGCCGGTGGTGTTGCAAACTGCCTAGGGTCCCGGACTGGTTAGTAATGTGGCCCATAGGGCCTTTCTTAGCTTTTCCATTAACCTAAACATGATGGAAACCATTTGGCTTGGCAATATTCTAAACCAACATAATAGTTTTACATAGGGAATTACTGAGTCTTCTGAACAAGGATGAAGGCGTATCTGGACACAAGTGTAGAAACAGAAACTAGGTATTGGAAGAACACAGTACAGTATCTGGAATATATCCAAGTAAATTTTGTCAGGTTTGCAGTCCTTATAGATTTGAAAAACTTGAAATGTTTCTGGGATGGACTCTTTGCTCAACACAATTTTTCAGATGGCCAGAGAATTATATGCTAGTTGGGGTTTACATTTTTTTTAAGTTTGTTTATTTTTGAGAGAGAGAAAGACAGACCATGAGCAGGGAAGGGGCAGAGAGAGAGGGAGACACAGAATCTGAAGCAGGCTCCAGGCTCTGAGCTGTCAGCACAGAGCCTCAGGCAGGACTTAACTCACAAGCCGAGCCACGAGATCATGACCTGAGCTAAAGTCAGACCCTTAACCGCCTCAGCCACCCAGGTGCCCCATGCTAGTTGGAGTTTAAAAACTGGTAATGTGACCTAAAATAGGAACACTAGGAACCTTTTCCCAAATCATCAAAGATATTCAGCTGTTTAGGACTTTAGTTACTGTCTTGCAGGACTGATAGGGTCACAAACTTTGCACCAATGAATAGAGGCCAGTTTGACTTTTTAAGTACAATAGATGTGCTTGTAATGGGGATAGCAATGGTAGATCTGGGTTATAAAATATCAAGTATTAGATGGTGATAGATCCAGAGGTGCTACATGAATCATTTCCAGAAATAACCAAAACCAAAAAACTGAGAACCTCAATTCAACAACTCAAGTTCATTCCAAAGATAATAAAACATTACCCATCTAGAATGGATTCACGGCAACAGTAGAGGTTGTCAAATTTCTGTTTGGTGACAGAGTCATTGACATTCATGGCTGGAACACACAGCTTCCCGGCCTTAGATAGCTGGTACAGCCTGAGGATGAGGGACATCAAGAAGAACACAAAACAGTGAGATAATGCAATCTACTGCCAGTCTCGTAACAAATTACAGAAATATGTTGATTGGGTAGGCATCAGAGCATGAGACACTAGCTTCATTCCATTAGGTGCACATAGAGAAATAAAGACTACCTTTCTAGAGTCTGTACACAGCTTAGAAATAAAGATCTTAGTCACAAGGCATGTGAGGAAAATCTTTGACCCACCTCTAAATTTCAAGTATTAAAATGTAAAATTTTAAATTGCTTATTGGGGCACCTGGGTGGCTCAGTTGATTAAGCATCTGACTCTTGATTTTGGCTCAGGTCATGGCTCAGGTCATGATCTTCCGGTTCGTGAGATGGAGCCCGGCTTTGGGTTCTGCACTGAGCCTGCTTGGGATTCCCTCTCTCTGCCCCTCCCCTGCTCACGCTTGTACGCGTGCTGTCTCTCAAAATAAGGAAATAAACATTAAAAAAATATATTGCTTACTTTTACTTCCCCCTTTAAGTTATATAAAGAGTAACTTTAAGTACTGTTTAATCCCACTACTCTAATGCAACAATTTTAACTTTCAAATAGTCTCGATTTTATCATCTCAATACAAATATCTATAAATATGTATACCTATATATAAGTTTCATTTTAAGTTGTAGCAACTAAAAATTAGAAACAGGTGTTTATTCAAAATTCATCCCTTTCTAAGAGCCTGAAGGTCTGGTATGTTAAAAAAGATCACAATATATTGAAGCAGAGACAGTCGCTTAATCAGAATTCACTTCCCTAAAACTTTCATTTCATACTTTCAGTTCTTGTTGAGTGAATAACAGTAAATGGAAACGGTTTCAATGTTACTCAGAAAATTACTGCTCATTTGAGAAACAGAACCCTAAATCCTTGTTCTCTAAGTCAAAATGTAAGCTCTATGAGGACCCAGGTTTTTGTCTATTTTGCCCACTGCTAGATCCCTAGCACAGTTCCTAGAGAAGTTCCTGGCTCGTTGTACAAGTTAAATCAACATCTATGGAAAAAACGAATTCATCTAAAAAGGACAAGCAGTCGTTGCATTACAATGACTAGAAAACATGAGGACCACACTTGTTGCCTTACCTGTCCCCCACTCCCAATTTTAGGTTTGTTATTTGCATTGTTAATTAAAAAAACAAGTGTTCAGACTCAGATCTCATCACCTCATAGCAGGTTCCAATTTTTAACATAATGTACTCTACAGGTGTGTGATTATCAGAGTATATACCTAGGCTGCATAAAACCAGGTATGCCCATGTCAAATCTTACCTGTGGACTCCAGTGACACTCTCCTCCACTATGCCCTTGATTTTTTTGAACATATTAGGATACTTCTTATAAATCCAGTGAGTAAGATCCCCTCCATCATCCAATATCTGCAATAATAAGCATCAACAATATCATTTATTTTGCTGAAGGCTCAGGGTTTCCGGTGTTGCTCTGGGTCTTTCATCCCAATTTCTGCCAATTTACAGATATTTCAAATTTCCCATAGGGTTATGCAAAGTAACTTAAAACCAATATAATGACCAGTCATTACCCTGAAGTAAAAGGCAATGAAGGGTAAAAGGTCACTGTAATTCTCACAGCCAAATGACCTTCCCACACAATACATCTACTGTATCAAAATACACAGCAACACAAGGAGGATTTTCTTATGAACTAAGAGCTGAAGTGGTTATCTGGACAACTAGTTCTTTTTTTTTTTTTAATTTTTTTTTTAACGTTTATTTATTTTTGAGACAGGGAGAGACAGCATGAACGAGGGAGGGTCAGAGAGAGACGGAGACACAGAATCTGAAACAGGCTCCAGGCTCTGAGCTGTCAGCACAGAGCCTGACGCGGGGCTCGAACTCACGGACCGCGAGATCATGACCTGAGCCGAAGTCGGATGCTTAACCGACTGAGCCACCCAGGCGCCCCGACAACTAGTTCTTAAATGCACTGTAGATATTTAGAAAGCCTGACCTTGATATCGGTATGTTTCTACCAGTTACATTCAGGACTTCAATTACAGTCAGTCAAAGCTTAGTTTAAATAAAGCCAGATAATTAGTCTCCCTCCCAGAACAATGGCTTAGAAGACTGTATTCGTTAATCCTTCACTTCTCCCAAAGCATAGGCACTATCCTCCCCAAGATATCAGGCAGCACGGAAGGGTTTTGCCTAGCGAAACCTCACACTCTTTATAAACCAAATTAAAAATAACTTGGGAACTGTGCAGCATGTAGGTGTGCAAGCATGCCTCTGAACAGCTCATCACCATTTCAGGTTGGGATTAAAGATAAACACAATGCCGTGCCCACTGGAGCTTTAATCGGCAGAGGAAAGTTTTTGAATTATAAATAAGCTAAAGAAAGACCAGCTTAGAACGCTCTTAGGCACTAGGCTGTGGCACTTCATTCAGCCCTTCACCGAGCTGTCAGAAAGGCTTAGCAGGACTTTCCAAATCGTTATCCCCGTGAAGTCCTCACAGAACTGCGTTGCCCCCTACTGGCATGCACCCATTGTGGAGTCTCATCAAATATCAACTCTACCACAAGTGCCCCCAGTGCCACCCTGGACTCCTGGGTACACCAATTCCCCCACCTCATGTCGAGCACCTAAGCTCTTTTTGTGCTTCTAGGCTTGCTCCCCATCTTGTTTCTCTGACTTAACTAAAGTTTGTTTGAGAGCAGGGATCCAAGGCAAGACTCTCATTAAAATACATTCGCTTCATTCTAAAAGTTAATGCTCCATTTTCTCCCAGTAGAAACCCTCAGAACAGGGTTTCGGACCCCTACCCACATAAAAGACCAGAGGCATAAGAGCCTGAGCAACTGGAAACTCTGGGTCTTAAGTCCCACTATTCTGGTCCACTTTTCTTTTAACAGAGGGATCTAATACAGGCAGGTGGTTGCTATCCCTCAGATTTATTTAATGAAGGTAGCCCCTAATTCTCACCATGGTATTCTATTGCAGAAAATTCTTGCCACCAGGGAATCTTCCTGAGGTTGGAAAGCAAGTAAAAGTACTAGATCTCGATAGGATCCCTAGAGGAATGGGCTCTATTTGCTGGAGTGACAATGGTTTTTATCCTTGCTTAGTTTCTTCATCAGTTTTTCCGGCAGTTTGTCCTGGCCCTATAGTCTGTAAATGCTCTCTGGTTGCAATCCTGTGTCCTCCCTAAATTCTCCACTCTAAAATTAATGCTTTATTCCCCATAGAAACCCTCTGGCGTGTCTCCTTTCGGTCTGTCAATCAAACTCCTTCCAGTCCCAGTTAACTCTGTGGGAATGAGCTGACTCATCTCACAGCTGATTCCTCCCTCCCTTTAAGCAGGCTATTAACCCAGCTTCCTCACACCAGCACACGGTGCAATGTAACCTGGCTCCAGAATCCAGAAAGAGGATGCTCCTCTCCTTGCGCACCAAGTGAGGCCTGCTCTGCAATTCGCAAGCAATAGTTGGAGTAGAGCATCAAGGCTTCTTTTTCCAGTTGAGTCCCTAATTTCTCCTCTCTTTCATACACAGAAGTGCTTATGAAGTAGGAGTGCCTCGTATTTTGTGCAGCTTTTTGCTTCTCAGTGAAATCTAATGTGCTATAAGCCTTCAAGAACCTGATCTTTTCAAAAATGAAACACAAATAACATGAAGCGAAATAACCCCAAGCTTCTCTGTGCCTAGTCATTTTTCTTCAAGTACAGAATAAAGAGAAGAAATTTGAACTTGGGATCTCTTCAGGTTTACTATAAATTCAGCATGTAACTCTAGAGAAACGCTAAGCACCACAGGAGCTGTGTGTGTGTGTGTGTGTGTGTGTGTGTGTGTGTGTGTGTATGTGTGTGCACATTTGGATTACTGTTGTTGGACGGGAGGTAAGCAGTAGAAGGGGATGGTAACTCATTAACCTTGCTTTTGAAACAGCCACGTGTGAACCCTGAGCAGTATTTTAATGTTGCTGATGAATATAAATGCTTCTAAGATCAGCACCAACAATTATAGCACTTTGAGGCTAAGTTCAATATTCTCGGGGTACCCTAAACATAAGCCCACAGTTGTGCTGGAAGCACAGGTACATCAGATAGAAAAGGAAGCATTTTCCTTCCTTCCTGTTGAGACACCCTCTCCCCTGCCAGGGCCCCCTACTCTGTCCCCACCAGATCCCTCAGGAATTGTGCTAGCAGAAATCTAACTCACCATGTTTGGCTGCCAACCCTCCACATTCACACATCTATCAATGCACCACCAAAAGTCATCTTCTGATTCTCCTTTCCAGGCAAAGACAGGAAATCCTGACAAAGGGGAACAAAGAGAAACTATTAAAGCCTGAAAAAAGGGCTGCGTCTAAATTTTGACAACAAGATGTTGGTTTTCCCCATTTCCAAACTCTCTCATTCTGCTCTACTCCTTGGCTTGACTTTCTTCACTGATTAACATGGTCTTCAGCCCCTTCATCCACTCCTTTGTCTCTGGTGGTCATTTTGCTCTTTTTTTTTTTTTTTTTTTTTTAATTTATTTTTGGGACAGAGAGAGACAGAGCATGAACGGGGGAGGGACAGAGAGAGAGGGAGACACAGAATCGGAAACAGGCTCCAGGCTCCGAGCCATCAGCCCAGAGCCTGACGCGGGGCTCGAACTCACGGACCGCGAGATCGTGACCTGGCTGAAGTCGGACGCTTAACCGACTGCGCCACCCAGGCGCCCCTCATTTTGCTCTTAATATACAAAAGAGGACAAACAAGAGGGACAAGAGTATGATGGATGCTAAAAATATGACTTAAGGGAAAAAAGAAGAGACAAGAAGTAAGTACTTCTGGATCCAGTCAAACTGGAAGTCTCACCATTTCCCAACCACACTTCGATCTTTCCTGCATCTAAACTTTAGTCATCCCGTCTTCTTCATCAGGAAAACCCTTACACTCTTCTCCGTCTGCTAAAATGTTGTCATAGCCCAGTTAAGTGTCATGTTTCTAACAAAGCCTGATTAACTCAGCTCCAAGTGATCGCTCATGGAATCTGAACTTTTACAAGCCACTTGCTTGTGCACTGAATGTAGATTTCTGATCTGTTGTGGCATTTACCATATATACCCTTGTATTATCATTACTTGTATATGTGTCTTTTCTTCTCAACCACAATATAAGATTCTTAGGGCAAAGACATAGTCTCATTTGTCCTTATATCTCTTAGAGTAGGTCACTAAGTATTTGTTGAAGAGAAAAAAAAGAATGCTTATGTACAAATCATTGGGCTATATATTTAATATCTCTGCACATTTATATACATATTTTGTACATTAGTAAAAATTGTATAAATGAATGAATATAAATGAAAGAACAAATGAAATACTAAAGTGCTAGCAGGAGAGACATGCATGCATTACAGAGCTTTCTAAGCATTTCTCAAGAGCTCTGGAGCCACAAGCATTTGGTACTCTGATCTGTGCTATGCTGTCACAGAGCGAAGGCAAGAAACTGGCAAAGTCCAAATTTCTCCATTTCTTTCGTCCTTCCTGTGTCAGGAGCCACTGTGATCAAATATTAATCTGCCAGGTCAAGTCCTTTTTACTGCTTCTGAAGCAGAAACACCAAACATTAAATCAGGGCAAACTTCTGAAAAAACCAGCAGGACCACAAAACTATGCCTGAAGCACTTTCTTTTCTAATCCATATTGCTTCAGACAACGAGTAGTGTTCACTAGTGTTCTAATATGAGCAAGTCAAGGCAAAGAATTAACTAATAAGGGAATATTAGACATAAGAAGATATTTGCCAACTGTAAAACAACAGAGTTACCTTCATCATATTTAACAAGAGAAGCCCAGGAGAGCAAACTTATCAAGAATAGGCATCCATTTCCCCCAAGACAGCAACTTTAATGTTTAACTTCCTTAAAGGTTTATATTGAACCCGTGGAACTTTTCAGAGACTTACTTTAGCCAAAGACACAGAATACAAGCAAAACCAATCTTACCACTTTCTGCTAGAGCAGCAGCCACTTCATTGAGAGTGGAATAGATGTTGCAGGCTGCCCATCGGCACTGTGCCCCCAGCGCACCCAGGGTTTCCATAAGCACCTGTATTAAAGAGAAAGCAGGGGATGAGCAAGGCTGGCCAAACTACTGGTCAGGGAAATTAAGTTTTTATATCTGACATTGAGAAAATATATCAGGAATTGCTAAGGCCAGTGATTTTCAAACTGTGCCTTACAGAAATCCTTCCGTGTTTTGAGTGGAGGGCAATGGTTGGGGAAGGCATGGGGGAAGGCTCCAGCTGAGCTCAATGCTCTTCTGCCTATTTAATATATTGGGCCTCCTTACAAGACTTAATTAAACCAAGGATTTTAGAGCCAAAACATTTTTGAAAAACCACCAGTTTTACAGTTCTGCTTCTCTGTAAGGAAGCTGCAAGAAAAGCTCCAATCCTAACAACAGCCAAGTAATCTATAAAACCTTAACTTTTCTTGAGCCCATCAAAGAGCTGAGGTTATAAAGCAACAAAGTGCACTGAACTCCAAAGTGACAAATCCGTTTAAGGAGACAGGGAACACACTGTTTCACCTCTGACAGAGCATGGGAGGAAGATGTGGGTGCCACACAGGAGGAGAAAAAAAAAAAAAAGCTAGAATTCAATGAATAGTAAAGGCTGAGTGTGGGAAAGTATGTCAGTTTGGAATTTCTAATAACCCCAGGCACAAGGAGATTTCACACTCACACGCAAGCTCTTTTCCAGGGGCTTCCACCCAGCGCTCACAAGAAAGACTGGGGGGCAAGGACCTGATCAGCTGTGCTCAAAAACAGGCACTTTGCCACGCTCTTCTCTCATAGGAAACAAAAGTCTTAAGCTAAAGGAAGAGGAGCAGAAATTATGCCCGCAGTCAGGGACCAGACAAAGATCCACTGCTTCTGGGGAAGAGTGGAAGCAAAAACTCCCTGCTCCTTGGAGAGAAGTAAGCCTTCTTGGGCCCAGGACCTTGCACTGACACAAAGTACAGGCATACCTCAGAGAAACTGCAGGTTCCAGACTACCACAATAAAGTGAATATCACAATAAAGCAAGTCAAATGAATGTTTTGGTTTCCCAGTGCATATAAAAGTTATGTTTACACTATAGTGTAACCTATTGAGTGTGTGATAGCACACTGTACATACCTTAATTTAAAAAATACTTTGGGGTACCTCAGTCAGTTGGGTGTCCAACTTCAGCTCAGGTCATGATCTCACAGTTCGTGGTTCGAGCCCTGCATTGGGCTCTGTGCTGACAGCTCAGAGCCTACAGCCTGCTTCAGATTCTGTCTCCCTCTCTCTCTGCCCCTCCCCAGCTTGCACTCTGTCTCTCTCTGTCTCTCAACAACAAATAAATGTTAAAAAAAAAAAAAAAAGTTTTTTTAATGCCATTATCTGTGAAGTGCAATAAAACAAGGTATGACTGTTAAAGATCTGCTACTTCTCCAGGAAAGGCAGGAAAATATCTCTTGCACAAGACCTATCACAGACACAAGGCAAAATTTGGCTGCTATGGGAAGAAGAGGCAGGAACAATGAAAAAACCCCACCTCACAGAGACCTAAGACTGAGGCTGGACCAGGAGATGCGAGAACCCTACCTGCCCTCACCATGAGCCAAGCTCTAGGAAACAAAGAGCAGCAGCCTAGTGCAGCAGGTGGGGCATGTATCTGAAGTGGGAGATGACACCCCCTTTCCCCCACCCCTGTGGCAAGCATGTGTAGAAGCAACTGAAAGCTGAGACTGAAGCCAAAACACTGAGAAGAACCTTCCGTTAACCTCAAATCACAATGTAACAGCTGCCCACTACTGGAGCAATTTGAGGCCTATGGTGCAGAACAATAATTGAAATCCAACCAAGTTCATGACAATAATGGAAACTAACAAATTACCATTCAAGGTAAAATTTCAAGACACACTGGCAGGGGTCAATTAAATGGGCATTAAGGAGGGCACTTTTCGGGATGAGCACTGGGTGTCATATGTAAGAGATGAATCACTGGGTTCTACTTCTGAAGCCAAGACTACACTGTATGTTAACTGACTTGAAAACAAATTAAAAAAAAATGTCAAGACACACAAAAAAGTGGAATCATCCCCATTGTCAAGAAATACAATATTCAAGAGAACAAGCCTCTAAGATGAACTAAATGTTTAAATTAGCTATAATAAATAAAACTTTAAATTAGCTGTAATTAATATGTTTATATTAAGTGGTCTAGTGAAAAGATGGATGACGTCCATGAACAGATAGGAAATTTCAGCAGAGAGATGGAAACAATAAAAATATGTCAAATAGAAATGTCAGAAAACATGTTAATAGGTATTAGAGATTACGGATTCTTTCATCAGGCTCATCATCGGACTAGGCATATCTGAGGATAGAATCAGTGAACTTGAAGACAGATCAATAAAAATCACCAAATTGAAATACAGAAAGAAAAAAGAGTAGGGAATAAAAATCAGAGCATCCAAGAACAGAGCATCCAAGATCTATGGGCCATTATCAAATGTCTAACATACATGTAACTGGAATAGTATGAGGAGAAGGAGAGAACAGGGCAAAAGAAATATATGAAGAGTTAGTGGGCAATTATTTTCCAAAATACGAAATGAAAGAAGATCCAGGAAAAATGATATTCCAATGGCAAAAAATACAATAGCATCCAGATCCTTTAAAAGGAACCAGGCCCCTTGGAGAAATGGCTGATTCCGGGGTTAGGGCAGAGAATGTACAAGATGAGCTTAGATAATCTTATACTAGAAGCAAGTAAGTGCTCAAAGAATGAGAAGGATATGTCAAAAGACAAAAAGCCACAGGAGCCAGACTGAAGGGACTCCACCAGGACGTTTGGAACAATTTAAGCATCATAATAAATAGTGATAGTAACAGATCATAATGCATTAAATAAAATAGGAAATAATGATTCATACAAATAAAAATAAGTAAATAAATGAATAAACTGAAAGCCTGATGAAGAATGGGATATCTACATAGTTTCATATTACTACCTCACAAAATACTTTTTAATTACAAAGAGGGAAAAATAACTTTTACAGTGGAAAAGTCTAGCAGACACTACCTCAAGCAAAGGATCAAAATGAACATCATCTTGACAAATGATAAATCAAATCTAAATCAATGTGCCGCCTGATAAGATTCAATGAAAAAAATGGAACATCATTTCCTACCATAAATGCATATCCCGAATTTAATAATGAGAAAGTATCAGGAAAACTGGAATTGAGCACAATCTATAGAATAATTCATCTATAATTTTCAAAAGGGTCAAGGTCATGAAAGTCAAAGAAAGACTGATGAACTGTTCCAGACTAAAGGAGACTAAAAGGGGATGACGTTTAACGAGATGTGTAACTAGGGACTGGATCTTTGGGTTATAAAATATAATACTGGGACAACTAGTAAAATTCATACAAGGTCTGAGGATTAGATGGTAATATAAATCAATGTTAATTTCCTAATTTTGAATAGTTGTACTGGTCATATGAGAGAATGTCCTTGTATGTAGAAAATATACATTAAAGTATTTGTGGGTCAAGGAGCATCAGGTTGGCAACTTACTCTCAAATGGCTAAGAAAAAAAGTGACCTGTACTGTACTTACAACTTTATAAATCTGTCTTTATTTCAAATTAAAAACTATTTTTAAAAATTATTTTAAAAATTTATTCTGCCAATTTGATCCTGATTTACTTTTAACTTCAATATATAAGATAGACATAGGATTCTTTTAAAGAAAGTAGTATTCCCCCTACTGCTTTGATTATTAACTATTTTAACAAGAATAAAGCTTTGGTTAAAAAAACTTGTTTTTGGCGCCTGGGTGGCTCAATTGGTTAAGCATCAGACTCTTGGTTTTGGCTCAGATCATGATCTCACGGTTTCTGAGTTTGAGCCCTGCATTAAGCTCTGTGCCAACGGCGTGGAGCTTGCTTGGGAGTCCCTCTCCCTCCCTTTCTCTGCCCCTTCCCTGCTTGCTCTCTACGTTTCTCTCTCTCAAAAATAAATAAACTTTGGGGAAAAAAATCTTTTAAAAAACCTGTTTTAAAATTTCCTGACAGTAGTTAACTCTGAGTACTGGTACTTTTCGTGTTGTAAAACTTGTATTTTCTCATATTTCAATGCTAAGTAAAAATTCTAATTATGGTTTAATTAAAAAAAACAAACTTGGGGCGCCTGGGTGGCTCAGTCGGTTAAGCGTCCGACTTTGGCTGAGGTCAAGATCTCACAGTCAGTGAGTTCCAGCCCCGTGTTGGGCTCTGTGCTGACAGCCCAGAGCCTGGAGCCTGCTTTGGATTCTGTGTGTCCCTCTCTCTCCGCTCCTCCCCAACTTGTGCATGTATGTGTGCTCGCTCTCTCTCTCAAAAATAAATGAACATTAAAAAACAATTTTTTAATAAATAAATTAAATTAAAAAAAAATCATGCTGGGTGCCTGGGTGGCTCGGTCTGTTGAATGTCTGACTTCAGCTCAGGTCATGATCTCACAGTCAAGTTTGAGTTCAAGCCCCATGTGTCTGGCTCTTTGCTGTCAGGGAGCAGCCTGCTTCAGATCCTCTGTCCCCCTCTCTCTCTGCACCTCGCCTGCTTATGCACTCTCTCTCTCTCTCTTTCTCTCTCTCAAAAATAAATAAATATTTTAAAAAAGAATTCTAAGTAAAGAGTGCTAGCTGTTAGGGCTCAAACAGGAGTGAAGGCAGGTAGGAGTGGAAGGAAGACAGAGCTTAGAAGCTGGCTTAACCTGACTTTCAATCATGACTGTTTAGAGAGAGTAGCAAAGGAATCTGGTTATTAGAAGGAACCAGGGAAACATGCCTAAAAAATACAAATAGATCCAAGTCTATTGGAAACATGGATAGGAAACCATTAACTAACTATGATAGTTATTTCTGGAACATGGGATCATAGGAGACTGTCTTTTTACGTTACAGAGTATGGTAATGTTTGAGCATTATAAAATGAACATTAACTCCTTTTGTAATCAGAAAAAGAAAACGGAGATTAAAAACAAAACAAGGTAAAAATTCCTTTGTTATTATTATTTATTTTTATTTTTATTTATTCGTTTTGAGGGAGAGAGTGTGCGAGCAAGGGAGGGGCAGAGAGAGAGGGAGACAGAGAATCCCAAGCAGGCTCCACACTGTCAGTGGAGAGCCCAACTCAGGCTTCGAACTCACAAACATGAGATCATGACCTAAGCCGAAATCAAGAGTCACATGCTTAACTGATGGAGCCACTCAGGCACCCCTGTGTGATTATTTGTTTAAAGGAAAAAGAAAAAAATGTGGGGAGGAAACTTTGAAATAATATTAAAACTGGTAAACTAATTTTGATTACTCCATTCAAGAGAAAGTAGAAGGGAGCCTTGAAAGGTGGTAATGTTTGGTGACCCAGGGGGTAAAAAAGAAACTAGATACAATTTAGAAACATGAGACAGTACAGAAGCACTTACTATTTTAAGCCACCACACTGAAGTCTCATGTCACTGACTAGGGAAGCCCAAAAAAGATTCCAAGAGTGTTTCTGCCTTGATTTATTAGTCTGTAGCTCCAAAAAGAGACAGCTTTTCAATTTATTATATTAATTTTGGGTAATCAAGGTATTTTTTTCCTTAGAGAACATGTAATATGGAAACGTCTCATGGTAAAGATCATAACAGTAGCTGCCTGGGTCTTAAGGACTCTCTTCTGTTCTTAATCAGGAATGTGGCCATATAAATAAGTGTCATGCTTCAGGAGACACTCTGTTGAAAGCCGATCTAACCATACAGATGACCTGAGTCTTATAAATCATATAAATGATTTCAGACCATTTCTCAATACACCAATTTCCTGTAGTGTTTTCATTATGGTTGGCAATTCAATCTCTTACGTCTTTGATGATGGCTCTGAGTCAGTGATTCTCAACAGAGGAGCTCTGGAAAACTGCGGGGGCATTTTTGATCGTCACAATAGTCGGGAGGGGAATGCTACTGGCATTGAGTGATCAGGACCAGAGATTTTGACATGTCGAAAGTGCAGGACAGTCTCTTACAACAAAAACCATGCCACATTTAGTGCAGTTTTCAAATGTTCCGATGAAAGTTCACAAGGGTGAGAAACCTATTTATAATGATCTAAGTTTAGAACCTTATTCCACCTTACACATTAACCAAAAATACTCTTGTAGTTTTAATACAAAATAGTAATAGCTTTCCCAGGAATGTAACACTCGTGTAAATTAAGAGCAAACACACACTTGTTATTGTTGCTGTTCAGAGATTTATAAAAAGTTTATAGTTTATTATAATATGATTCAGAAAATCATATAATTTGGCAATGTCACTCTGATGCCTTAGAATCAGTAACACATTTCTATCTACATTTGTGGCATTCTCATTCAAATAATGCTATGAGGAAATACAAATATCTGAGTATTCCACTATACTTGTGCCCAAGCATTTACATACGGAAATACACATTATTTCTTTATAAATTACTTTTCCTCTATTCCTCCTTCATATTTCAGTTAAGATTTTATATTGATTTTTTAAAAATTATATGTACTGAGGTATGTTATGTTTGAATTTCATTTTAAGATAATACAGAGGCATTGCAAAAATATGTTTTATAAAGAGGAGACACTGAATCTGATAGGGTTAAGAATCACTAGTCTAAATCAATCATGGTAATCCCAGTCCCCTTGCCAGGACTGGTGGGCCATGGCTATGTGACCCTGTTCTGTTCAATGACACATGATGGAATATCCTGGAAGACTTCTGGGAGAGATTTACTTGCTTTTGGGGGAGAAGAAGAAATGGTCCTTCCTACTCTTCATGTCAGTCTGTGATGGCTTAAAGAGCTGTAATCAACTTGCTATGAGCCTGAGAATGAAGTAAGCAAGTGAAAAGGGAGCTCCAAGAAAATTACAGATAGATGAAACTGGAGCCTTGAGATCCTAAATTTGAAGTCCACCTTACCTCTGAACTCCTAGCTATGTAATATAGTCAGTTCCTTTAGGTATGAGTCAGGTTGAATCAGGTTCTTTTACTTGCAGCTGAAAGCAATCTAAGAGAGTTGCCTTATGGAAATGACATTGGAAGGCAAGACACGGGGAAGCAGTATAGCACAGAGAAAGCATAAACTTGGGAGTCAGATGAATTGAAGTTCAAACCTGGATTCTATGATTTTACTTGCTGTATAACCTCAGACAAATTACTTAAACACCCTGAGCCTTACTTTCCTCGTTTGCAAAGTAGAAACAAGAATACCTGCTTTACATGGCCATTACAAGGATTAATGACTTAATACTTGTTAAGCTCTTAACCTACCGCTTGGCATTTTGCAAGCACTCAATAGCTGGTGGCTATTATTAACTATTATTATGTGGAGAAAGAAAAAGGACTCACAGCAGTCTGAGCAGTGATGTGTGTGCAACCCACAATTTTGGCTCCAGCCAAAGGTTTTTCTCCTTGAGCTCTTTTCCTCAAAGCCATCAGTGCAGGCATTTCTGAAAAGGCACAATACATACACAGCGCTATTAGAGAGGAGGGAATGAGAGAGAAAGAATAAACAGAAGAACTTATTCTCTTAAAGTAAGATTCTTCCCCCGGTCAGGTTGTTAGATTGGGTTCCTTAAGGAATCAAGACATTGAATCTGATTTTTCTTTTATAATAGGCTTTCAGAGGCAAATTCTCCAGAGTTCTGACTCCCCATCTCCCAGTCTTACTCATCCATTCTCTCTGCCTTTTCCTGGTATAGGGGTTCCTTATAGACCTACCAGAGTACACTCCTTCCCCACAGTGTTCCCTAAGTTCAGATTTCTTTTAAGTATTCTTTAAAACCATTCCTTTTTTTTTTTTTTTTTTTAGATTTATTTATTTACTTTGAGAGAGAGGGCAATTGGGGGAGGGTAAGAGAGAGAAAATCCCAAGCAGGCTCTGCACTGTCGGTGCGGAGCCTGACTCGGGGGCTCAAACTCACGAACTGTGAGATCATGACCTGAGTGGAAATCAAGAGTCAGACGCTTAACCAACTAAGCCACCCAGACACCCCTCTTTAAAACCACTCTTAAATTTCACAAGCAACTAGACCCCAGGACATAAAAAGGGATTAACACGGACAAAAAGACACGGGCAGCATGAAAAAGAACAGGTGCTGGCTTTCTTTACCTTGTTCAGCGATTTCAATTTCTCTTCGTCCAAACTCTGCCTGTTTGATGTTCTTGACACAGAAGTCACTGCTTCCCTTAGAGTTCTTTTGCTGCTTGTCCCTGGGAGATGTCTCATCATCAGAGCTATCTGTATATGAAGCCGCTGAAATGACAGATAAAAAGCCTTCAGGGAAACAAATGGCTTCCTCTGAAATTCTACACCGTGGGGTGAACTGAGGCTTCTCTAGTCATCCAGCACCATACAGATGTACACCTAAATGGTAGGCACCTAAATGGCACCATGGAGCTGGGTCCACCACCTCCTATGGAAAGTGCTATCCACAGGTCAGAAAGAGGAAGCTGAGAGAGGTTGCCAAAGACGTTCCCCTTGGATAGCATTAACTACCCAGGGCTAATGATCTTCAGAACATGAGGTCCTTGGATATGCAAAACGAGAGAGGTTACACCATGGTAGCAATAGGTTGAAGTTCTTAATGCAAGATCATGGTCATTAACCTATGGGTTTCTGGGATCCTAGCTGCCCTTTTTGTCTGCTGCTTAGATGCCTGATGTAATTTGTGTTTTAGTACAGTAATTGAACAGATAAGACCTAGAAAACAAGGAACCCATGGGAAAGTAATTAAGAACCACACAAAAAGTGTTTGTCTGACATAACAGAGCTTTCTTTTCAGAACTCGCTCTGATGAGGCTGAACTATGCCTGCAGACCCAATTAGATATTGACAATGAAGTATTCAGTGTGCTCTCCCTTCTTGCTGGCCTCAGTGGATCCAGCAGTAGGCATTTCAGGTTCCCAAAGAAGTGGATAAATCCTCTTTTGGTATACTAAAATGCTCTGATGATTAATCCATTTAGCAGTATACGCTAGAGGGTGGAAAGTCTAAGGCTTTTGATTGTGGCTAACAGGCAGCTGCTGCTGCTACTCACATGTTTAGCTGAGGTCTTTTCAGTTTTAAAACAAATCTGTAGTTGCTAATCATTTGCTAGATGATTTAATTTCATTCCATGACTTATGTTTAAGTTTCTGAGGATAGTTTCTTCCTAAGTAGCCCTCAAGGTTTCTTGTGGTTGTCGTGGTGGTGTTTGTTTGTTTGTTTGTTTTAAATGTTTATTTGTTTTTGAGAGAGAGAGAGAGAGAGAGAGAGAGAGAGAGAGAGAGATAGATGGAGGGGTAGAAAGTGTGGGAGACACAGAATCCGAAGCAGGCTCCAGGCTCTGAGCTGTCAGCACAGAGCTGACACAAAGTATGAGATCATGACCTCAGCCGAAGCCATAGGCTTAACCAACTGAGCCACCCAGATGCCCCTTGTGTTTTTTTGAGGGGGAGGGGAGGTTGGGGGATATAAAGCTCTATCCATAAAGCATTACATATCTCTCAATGGGATAAGAAGTATGTCCATCACTTGTAAGGGGAGAAAGCTGCAAATGCTCAGAGCTCCTAAGGTCTATGGTGCTCTGATGTACTTACATCCAGAGAATTATGGCATTTCTGGGATTTCTTAGCAAAGGATCTATACCTGGGAAGGCTGTAAAAGGCAAGTCTGACCTTGCCCAGCTAATCGGGCATGGCACGACAAGATGTTTGGGCAGCAGGGGCCTGAGTGTCTCTCTTGGAAATGGAAAACTGCCCTAGAGCAAAGTCCTAACACGAGGCAACAAGAATGAACATGGGCGCCAAGGGAGGTGAGGGAATTAGTAAATCCCCAAAGAGACTTTGTTCTTGAAAGGAACTAATCAGTATAAAAAGTCTGTGGTTCTCCCTCCTCGGGTGAGCAAGAGTTCAAAGTACCTTTGGCAACAGAGCCCAGAAACAGCTTCCTGGGCAGTCATCTGTTTCACTAGTCGATACTCCGAAATAGCTTATGTGTTAGAGGCTTAGGGGAGCAGTGCTTCTACCACCTGAGAGAGGAAAGGCAGTGGCCATCCCTAATCTCGATCATAATTTATAGTATAATCACTTTTGAAGAAAGTGTTGACATTCAGAATATCCTGAAATTTCAAATCCTTTGACAAAGGCATGACGATTTCTATGTTCCTCAATGGCCATTTAAATATAGTGGTTACGTGTTCTGGGGTCAGACATTGAAGCCTCAGTCTCTGTTTCTGGGTATATAAAATAAAGGCGTCCCAGAACCTGACTAACAGAATTAATAGAATTAGTTAATAGATTAATAGAATTCATTCATGAATCCAATCATGCACACATTCAGTTGTTCATTCAACAAATTTTTATCACATTATCTACTATGTCCCAGGCACAGTCTAATTCCTGGGTATATAGAACAAATATGGCTGTCTTCATCTTCATGGAGTTTTCAGTCTAATGGGTGAGTCAGTCAGACATGAAATGACTCATTTCAGAATTAATTAGAGTTTTTCTTTTCCTATGGTTGTAATATGTATTATGAAGCAGATTGTAAATTGGAAGACATGACTTGTCAGAGTCAAGTTGTTGAGAAGATTAAATGAGATAATGTAAGTAAAGTGCTAATGCAATGCTTGGTATAAATTAAATACTGAATAAATGATACCCGATATTAGTGTTGGCTTTTGCATATATTTTTAAGTCAATACCAGAAATAACATCTTTAAAGGTTCTTACTCAGCTTCAGGATTTTTAAGTTTTATTTATTCATTTTTTTTTTTTAATTTTTTTTTTTCAACGTTTATTTATTTTTGGGACAGAGAGAGACAGAGCATGAACGGGGGAGGGACAGAGAGAGAGGGAGACACAGAATAGGAAACAGGCTCCAGGCTCTGAGCCATCAGCCCAGAGCCTGACGCGGGGCTCAAACTCACGGACCATGAGATCGTGACCTGGCTGAAGTCGGACACTTAACCGACTGCGCCACCCGGGCGCCCCTATTTATTCATTTTTGAGAGAGACAGAGAGTGAGCGGGCGAGGGGCAAAGAGAGAGAGAATCCCAAGCAGGCTCTGCACTGTCAGCACAGAGCCCGATGTGGGGCTCAAACTCACAAACCATGAGATCATGACCTGAGCTGAAACCAAGAGTTGGATGCTTAACCGACTAAGCCACCCAGGCGCCCCATCAGCTTCAGGATTTTGAATGGGAAAGGGATGACATACATACAATATTATTTATTGTTCCTTTTTTTTCTACCTCTGTCATCTACTGATCCAACCAAGCAGCAGGTGGCTGGCTGGCAATGATGAAAAAGGTTGAGACAGAGTCCTCACTCTACCCAGAATAGCATTCCTCTCCTTTGCCTCTCTAGATTCTAAGGATGAGTCAGGGTAAAAAACAAAATAAAACAAAACAAACACAACAAAAATAAGCACCAAAATTTCCCCTTAGGAGAAGCGCTCCAATTTTTGGCTTGAGTTTGCCTTCTATCTCAAGAAGAAATTATTATGCCACCTCCCTATTCTAAAAAAAAAATTCCTCAAATACCGTATTTTATTTTCTTCACAGTAGTCAACTGGTTATAGTTAGCTCAATCAATGTTTTTATTTCAGCCACAATGGATTTGTTTTCAAAGAGTCCTTTACACAGACCTGTTATCAGGTGAGAACCAAAAATATCAGTTGTCTAGATGGTACTAATATGTGAATGCAAAATGGCTGACAGACCCAGATCAAGAGAGTATTACTTCTGCAAACACAGTGGAAAGATTATTCTGAACTAGCATGACATTTGTTTTTTGAATCCATACTTATTTCTGTCACTATATTTAAAGTAGCACATTCACTTTAATATTTGAGACAGTATTAAAGGTTTCTTCCCAGGAAAATTTAGAGAAAGCCAACACACGTGTATACACATGCTTGCATAATTTGTAAAGTGTTTGTAATTGTCACACTCTGAAGACCAGAGCTATAATTCAATTAAAAATGAACAACTGATCATCAAGGCAATAATCAACTGAAGCACAGCCTAAGACCTTAGCTCTAGCTTTACCTCTAATTGGTTGTGACCAATTCTCAATTTATCCAACTGTAAAACAGGGAGTATAACAGATGTTCTCTCTCCCATACTCCCTCTTTCCCCTAACTACCACCAGAAAAACCTCATGAATAAATGAGAGTCAAAAAAGGGTTCAATTTCTACATAGAAAAGTTATAATAAAGTATAATATAACTTTACCACAGGGTGTTCTCTTGTTTCATGATAACCCAGAATCAAAACATAACTTGATGAATCACTAATCCATAATCTATCCCATAGAACATGCATACACATATGTTCTATGGCTCAAGCCTGATTAAGCCTTACCTCCTAGCAGCTGTGACATTGTAGGTTATTGCTAGAAGAAGCAGTCAGACTCCCGGATGAATTAGTCCTATTAGACTATTTTAAGTCAGACAATGCCTCTTAGGCCCAATCTATTCATTTGGTAATGGAAATAACAGTAGGGACCTGTGTGTCAATGTGCAGCAGATTTCACTGATGAATAACACTCTAGAAATATGTGAAAAGCTATGTTAGCAACCAAAATACAAACAAATAAACAAAACTTTGTTACTTGGAAAAATCTTAAAATGCTTTATAAGTGTTATAAGAACCAATTATGAACTAAGGGACTTCAGCTTTCCTTTCTTATCTTTAACCAATTAACTCCCTGTAAAGACAGCTTTTTCAGAAATAGATCACTGAGAATGGTTTGATTTTGAAGAAAAGCCTCGTCTATTCGTCTGTTTTTATGAGGTTTTGTGCTTAGGGAAAGAGTTTCTAGACGTCTGTTACTTATAAACACTTTCAGGAAAACGCAGGAATTTCAGGAATTGAAGTAGCCTTTTTCAACCTGGGTTCCACCAGAATTAAGCCCTAATGCATTGAAGCATCCATCAAATGTATCAATTTACTTCTATCCATCTAGAAGTGTACTAGTTGTGAACCATCCTTTGATAGCTGAGAAAACAGTCTCTCCAGTCCTCTTCTGTGTTCTGTGATTCTGATGAGGAACCTTGGTTGAGAAAGGCTGGTAGAGGCTTCTAAATGAAAGCATGGCAAAACTTGGCACTAGGATCTTTAAGTAGGGAGAGTAGGCCATAGACTACCCAAGCCTCCAGGTAACTTCAGCAAAACAAGCACTCTGGATAGGAAGGTACATTTTTTCTGAAATGTCATAAGTCTTCTGGCTGTTCACATACAGAGTGTGGGTATATCAGACCCATATGGTATATCAGAGGGTATATGAGGGTATATCAGAGACCTCAACAAGAATATAAAGTATATGTCTGGGGACACCTTTCATCAGTATTTATTTATCAAACACCTCTTAGGTTAAACATTTCTAAATGCTAGGAATAGAGCAGTATAAGACAAAAATCTCTACTTTTATGGATCTCATATTCAAGGAAGGAGAGAAAGACAATAATAAATTAGTAAAATACATAGTAAATATATCAAATGCTGTGGAGAAAAATTAAGGAAGAAACTTTGATAGGAAATGTTGGGTGGGGTGTTTGTACAATTTTAAGAATAGCCAGAATAGGGCTCAATGAGAATGTGACGTTTAGTTAAGAACTGAAGGAGGTAGGATACCCAGCTAGGATATCTTAGAGCACCCCAGGCAAAGGAAATAGCAAGTGCAAAGGACTTAAAGCAGGGAAGTGCCTGGCATATTTCGAAATAACACAATAGTAGTAAGGAGCCACTAATATGGCTGGGGTGAAATGTATAGCTGGAAGAGGAGGGAGGTTTGGGAATCTAGCGATGTGACTAGAAATGTAATGGGAGGGTAGAGGGCTGTGTAGGCCATTGTAAGATCCTTTAGCCTTTACTCAGAGTGAGACTGGGAAGCCATTGGAGGGTTTAGAGCAGAGAATTGATATGACCTGACTTATTTATTTCCGGAGAATCAATCTGGCTCTAGTGCTGTGAATAAACTATATTCATAAGCGAGGCAAGATCAGAACTCAGGAGCTCAGTTTTCAAGACATGGGAGGTTTGAGATGCCTATAAAACATCAAGTGAAAGGACTGGGCAGGCAGTTGGATACATGGATCTAGCGTATAGGGGAGAGATTTGAAGTGGAGATAAAATCTGAGAATCAAATGTCAATACATAATATTTAAACCTATGAGACTGCATGAGCTCATGTGGGAGAGTATAAACAGAGAAGTGATCCAGAGACTGATCCTTGGGGCTCTCCAATGTTAATTTCTGTAGTCACTTCAATGATAATGTATGCTGAAAATGGTTCCAAGTTTTTATTGACATGCATTTGCATATCATCCTGTATCTGGAAAGCTGTGAGTCAATTTCATTATTCCTGGTTTTCGTTGATAGATTAGGAGCTTTTTCTGTAGCACCTCATATAATTTCTCATTGCCTCTGTTATCAACATCACAAACTACAAGAGTTTTCCAGGATCACACAAACAAATCACATAGGGATCAAAGCCTAGAAAATTGGTCTCTCCTAACTGCCAGTCCAGGACTTGCTAATTGTTCATGTGAAAAAACAAAAACAAAACGAGGTAACCGTGTGTCTGAAACAGCTGTAAAAGAAACAAGCATCATCTTCGGTTTCATTTTTAAAGCACCGAGTTTATGGAAATAACACTTCCTATAGATTGTTTCAGATCATACCTGGAATATTAAAGTCATAGGCATATTTTTAAAAGGATACTTCATCTGGAATATATCCAGATGAGGATAGCCACGACAATGGGATGCCCTGAAAAGGGTGACTTTTATTTCTATGTAAAATCATTAAATTCCAAGGATTATATAAGAGCTTATCAGAGCTAAATGACTAGATAAAGCAAGAATCACCCTATCATCTAAAATGCTCCCAAAGAAGCCAGATGGCCATTTGTCAGGGATACCATCAAGGTAATTCTAGCATCCAGTGGGAATCTGAATAATTGATCTTAAGTTCTTTTCTTTTCTTTTTTTTTTAATTTTTTAAAATTTTTATTTATTTTTGAGAGAGAGAGAGAGCACTCAAGAGTGGGGGAGGGGTAAGGGGTGAGGGGGACAGAGAATCTGAAGCGGGCTCTGTGCTGACAGCAGAGAGTGCAATACGTAGCTCAAACCCACAAACTGTGAGATCACGACCTGAGCCAAAGGCAGACACTTAACTGACTGAGCCACCCAGGCACCCAATCTTAAATTATTTTATATCACCAGAATATTTTGACTCCATGCTCCTGAATTTAATATCTTTAAATGGATATATAAGGTTGGCAATTTTTGAGTAGTTCAACTTAAAAGTCCAAGTTTTCCAGAGTGACATCAGTCAGTATCACTCTCTAATGAGATATACTAGGCAACTATGTGTTCACTTAGAAACTGAGGAGATCAATCACACTTTCTAGGTAAGTATTTATTTTATAAGTACCCTCCTTACATACAGGGGTTCAGTAGAAAGGCAGGCATTGGTTTTCTCTGCAGGAACACAATTGGAAATGTGGATCTAGTGTATAGGGAGGAGACTGAGCTGGTGTTAAGGTTTAGTACAGTTATTGTTTAGTATCCATCTTTAAACAATATGCACAAACTTACAGTCTAAAATTTTAACCACCATTTTATAATTCACATTTCACAATTATTTTGGTTTCCAGAGTTATATTTAAAAACATTTTTTTCAATGTTTTTTAATTTATTTTTGACAGAGAGACAGAGAGTGAACAGGGGAGGGGCAGAGAGAGACGGAAACACAATCTGAAGCAGGCTCCAGGCTCTGAGCTGTCAGCACAGAGCCCGATGTGGAGCTCGAACTCATGAACTGTGAGATCATGACCTGAGCCAAAGTTGGCTGCCCAACCAACTGAGCCATCTAGGCGCCCTGGTTTCCAGAGTTATATTAACTGGTTCATGAATTTTCAACACTGGCTATTTCAGCAGAATAAGACAGGTACACAATTCGGTATCTTTACACAAAAATCCATAGGGATTTACTTCATTCCATTACAGGGGGCAGAAGGGAATAAAAAGAGAAATGTAACAAGTGTAAATAACAATCTACCCAACCTAAAAGTTTCCCAAACAAGCTTTCTTCAACTTTACATAACAAATACTACTTTCCTATTTGTGTGAAGAACAAATAAAATTTGAGGTCATGATGAAAAATTTTTAAAGAATATTACTATTTATAATGTGAAGAGATAACTAGGGCAAACATTCAGCTTCCTACTATATTCCAACGGAAGAGCAAAATAAAATAGCTCCTTATTAGATCAGATACACACTAGGCATTGTTGCACAAATGGCCGATGCCTTCGAGGGGTCCTACGTGGTAATAACTCATCTGGCATTAAATGATATTACAGCTCCACAGCCCGTATATTTGAATTAATGCCACTGCAAAGGAAGGAAGGAGTGACAAGCAATATAATGGCATAGCTTAGAAGAGAAGGCAAAGGGCTCACTGGAACTAGGGCTCACTTGAATGTTTTCATTGTTTCTTAGGGCAATTAAGGTTTCCCTCTTAATTTGCAAGTACTGGATGGAGGGATGGGGAACTCCTCTTATTTTCAAAGAACGGAAAAAAACATGTCTTTATACATGCTGTTCAATGAAGGTCATCAATGAGTTACCTATGCCCACCCTCTGAATAGATCAGAATTCAGTTTTGTTATTCACCCTCTTCTGCCATTGTTGGAAGAAGAGACCTCCATTAGGCTCCACCCTGAATCCTCAAGAGGAATCCCAAGATTCCATCCAGAACCTTGGTCTAAATTTTGACTGAGAGTCAAAGTGTTTATTCCAAAGCACAGGTTTGGATGGACAGGAGGGCCCATTGATCATACTTAATTAGCCTCCACGGGTGGGTCCATAGCAGCTCAGTACTCACCTGAGCTGTAGCTGTCAGTAGATGACTGAGAAATGGAACGAGACAGAGAGCGACGTCCAATTTTGGTGGGACGTTTGTTGAATTCTTGTTTCTGGTCAGCAAATTGGATCTGCTAAGAAAAAGAACTCTAGTTATATAAAAGAAAACAACCTTCATTTTGAGATAGCAGTTCAAGGCTTGCATTACAGGATCTTACCTTCCTTTGCAGTTGATCTGATTGTACCAACCCATTTTTGGAATGTTAAGATTTTTTGGACTGAATGATTTTTCATTCTTTACCTACTATGTTTCTATCAAATTTAAATCTTTGATCAACTCTCTGGCCATATACCTTTAAAATAAAATTGTGACCAAAAATAAAAAAAGAGAGAGAGAGAATGGAATGTTCTGGTTAAAATAAATTTTTAGAAAGTTGAGTCATATTCCTTTCTATAGTTTCACTGAAAATTAAAGCTGGAAAGAATCTTTGAGACTATCTATCCTAATATTCATATATCTAGATGAGAAAACTGCAAAGTACAGAAAGGCAAAGTGACTTCAGATTTTAAGAGTCTCAGGAAATGGGATGGTATAATACAAAAAAAAAAAAAAAAAAAAAAAAAAGGCTCTCCACTAAGAACTTCTGAAGCTGCATTCAAATCCTGATTATACCAGTCATTAGCTATGTGATGTTGGTCAAGGTGTTTTGTGATACTCATTTTCTCATAAATACAGCAAAGACAAAAGTACTTACCTCACAAGGTTTAGAGAGGGTTAAATGAAACAATGCACATAAGCTGTTAAACACAGCAGTAGATTCAATAAATCCACCCCCTGACTTCTACCTCTGTAGTTCACTGTTCTTATAACTCTTACGGGTAGGCACTCTAGCTTTTTAAAAGCTTTCTAGAAATGTATTAATTGGCTTTTCAATTCTAATAAGTATAGTAAACATTAATTTATTATTTTTAATGTTGGGTGTCATAGAATACCTACAAGCCACAGGATTGATCATCTATTCATTATAACATAACAGATGTAGAAGACAGGTAGATGACTGGACTGAATGTATATAGACAGCAATACTCTGGAGGTTGCATTTTGGACCAATACTGATGATTTTCTTACAATTTTATCCCTTTCGCCTACTGTTGGAGGTTCCAGCCGACACTTTATAACACTTTACAAATGAAAGTTCATATAGTTTATTCAATAAATAACTTTTCTTCTTTATCCTTAGTTGAATGTTTGTATAATTACATGGGTTATTCTGGATCCAAGGTGGAATAGAGGCAGGAAGGATCAACAATCTCACAACTACCTTTCATCATAAAAAGATGGTTCCCTGGGGCACCTGGATGGCTCCATCAGTAGAGAGTCCAACTCTTGGTTTCGGCTCAGTTTATGATCTCACGGTTTGTGAGTTTGAGCTCCATGTCAGGTCGGTGCTGGCAGTGCGGAGCATGCTTGGGATTTTCTCTGTCTCCCTCTCTCTCTCTGCGCCTCCCCCGTTCTCTCCCTCTCCCTCCAGATAAATAAATAAACTTAAAAAAAAAAAAAAAAAAGATGGTTCCTTGATGGGCAGGACACAGACACAGCATACCAGAATGAAAGCAGTGACTGACAGCTAGTATTTCCTGCAGTTAGAGGCAACTATTGGGTTATCTGAATAGTGAGACAAGGACACTAATGCCACACTGAATTAGCTTAGCATGCCTATTTTAGGGAAATTCATACCATTTTCATAGCTATACCAACAAATGAAGCTTGTGTTAGTACCTTAGAGTTTGCAAATTGTTTTTAGTAATAGGAAAATTCATTGGATCAGAAGCTCTTTGCAAGGTGAAAAATGGCAAAATTCATCATTTTGCTAAAGTAGCAATTTATCGCAAAAAGATAAAGTGCTCTTTCTATGCACTCCCATGGGAACTTCCCTGTACTCCTCCTAGTCCAGCACTTACCACACTGAATAGAAGTATCTATCTGTATCCTGGAGGCTATAGATTTGTAGGCACAAATACCTGACACACGGTAGGTAATCACATGCTAAAACAATGAACCTGAAGTAGCCTATTCTAACTTCACTGTCTGTACTTGGTTGGATATTAAGTAAATGTAAGCCTAAGCCAAATCTAAAGGTAAAAGAATTTTTAGCACAAAAAAAAGCTGGGCAGGGGAAGGTGGGTGAAAAGATGGGGAGGGGGATAGCAGTCAGGCTGAAAACTCTGGCTTTCATTGCACCACCCTGTTCAAGACTATGGTGTCATTTTTCTTTTTCTTTCCTTTTTTTTTTTTTTTTTTTTTTCTCCCAGAGGCCCATCTAGGAAAAGGAGCAGTAATTGACTTTCCAGAGGCCAGGATGAGTCACTAACTTCAGCAGTGCCTCCTTTTAAGAAAGTAACAGATGAACCCTGTCTCAGATATGTTAACAACCCCCTCCCACCCACACACCACTAGAGGGGGCCGGCCACTCTGCTTCTCTAGATTTGTAGGATCACGGGTGGGGGGGGTGGGGGGGTGGATGCACACCACGTTACCCCAATAACACTAAACCACGTAGCTATCTGGCTGCTCATCTTCTCAATCCAGTTTCCCTAAGCAGAGCTGTCTTCTCTATAGTCTTCTCCATTTACAGTAATTCTTCCCGCACCAAAGAAGGTCTTTTGGCACCAAAGAAGACTAGGCTATGCTGGCGTTCTCCACTCAGAAAGGGTCCTCAGTCTTGTTTACTCATTAGACACTGACCTCAATTTTAAGACAGAAGAATATTAGAAAGAGACTAACCACTTATACAGAATGAGATGTATTCTTTTCCCAAGAAATATATCTTTTTCTGACAACCAGAACACATGGCTTAAGTAGGTCATCCCCGGTGCCCCATTCTCGATTCTCCGTAAATGCCATTACATTCTTCACTCAACAGTTCACCTTGTGATACAGTAATCTACCCACCCCGGGTAGAGGACTCTGGTACCTTCTGAACCCCTAACTCTTCTACCTTGTCCGAAATCAGAGTCCTTTAAGGTAACCCTCCTTTTCAATTTCAGAGAGAACTGCCTAATTCCAATAAGCAAGGGAGGGAAAGAGTGTTGGGAGAGGAGCAGCTCACCTTATGCCAGAAGCAGGGATGAAAGCAGCAAAGGAAGGAAAAAGCAGCTGGCCTTTTACAATAATGGCTATGGCAGCAGCAAGCCTGCTAAATAGGAGCTTAGCCTCACCTGGGCTTTAATCCCAGAGTTGCCATTGACAATGTATTTCTTCTTGTTGCTCAGCATAGTGACATTACCAGCCCTACTGCCACCTCTCTGGTCCAGGGACCCTTGTGGGTAGGCCTTTAAACTTTCCTCATCAGCAATTCTGTTGGCTCTGGTTCCAACTAGCTTTTTTTTGGGGGGGGGGGAGGTACCCTTCCCTGGAATCCCTGAGGCAGCTCCAACAACCCCTCCAGCAGTAGAGCCCAATTTAATAAGGCATTTCTGTTGTTAGTGGCTCATCAACCATTCCTAATTCTCGGAGCTGTTTTGCTTTTATTTTATTTTTCTCCTAAACACCTAATTACACGGATCCTCTGACCTCTAAACCTTAACAAGTCCCCTGACAAGGCCCAACTTGCATGCGCATAACAATAGCTTATTTATATAACCAGTGCACTTTTTTGCCTACTATAATTAACTTGCTAATTAGGTTCCTTTTTAACCTTACCTCCTCCTTTTCCGTGTCAGATGATTTTGGTTAACCTAGTCTCATTAGAAAAAAATTAACTACAGAGCCACTAAAACAATGAGGGAATTTATTAAGAAGGTAAGGGAAGAAATGGGGCCAAATGCTGAGGCAGCCTCTACTCTACACCCGGTAGGTATCCTTGGGTTTGTCAGACTGAGGACATTGCTTTCAGCTATGACGCCAAGGAAATCAACTTTCTCAGACCGTTGCTTTACTCTTAATTGTGCATCTTTTATACAGGTTTTGACCTACGGTTTCTAGTCCCAACTCAAGATTGTTGCTGATTAGGTGGTGCTTTTTTCAGTTTTTCAAAAAACTGTGTGTTTCATGGGAAGTGTGACTACAAAGGAGAATTTCCTATTTCCTCAGAGTTCCCAGAATCACAGTGACCTTGTTACATACCAAATAAAGAGTCAAATGAAAGGGGCAAGAATCACACTATTTATTTGTTGATTTCTGAAAGGGACCCACTAAATAGGAAAGCCACATTCAACTGTATGTTACAGAGACGGGTGGGAATGTGATCTGAATTCTTCCTTAAAAAAAGAGACTGCTTATTGAGCACAAGAAAGAACGTAAAATGGTAGATTCTTTTTTTAGGATAATCTTTATTTTGAGAGAAAAGGTCTCTGGAAGGATGGAATAAAGAGAGAAGGGCATATATTTATTAAGTTCCTACAAAATGTACATTGCCCTGCGTATTTGTTACTTCTATCAAGCAGCATAAGAATCTTACAAAGTCGACATCATTATTCCCATTTGACAAATTAGGGAAGTGCAGCCCTGCGAGAACAAATGATCTGCTGGAGGTCTCACAGCAAGTCAGTGATGGGACTGGAACGGGAGCCTGTGTTTATGACAGAGCCAAAGTTCTTCCTACTACACCACACCTTATGATATTAATCAGAAGATCAAAAATTCCCCTGGTCCTAATCCTAGGTGTACTAGCTCCACCCCATTCCTCTTGATTTATCTTTAAATTTATTTTATTTCAAATGACGCTTTAAACTTACTTTCTTATTAGATTGGGTCTCAGAAATTATATCCCACATGATCTTGGGAGCTCTGATCAGACCACAGTTCTGAGATGGCTGATCATAGCCATTGAATATGAAATCTAACAGCCATTTAATTGACAACTTTGCCCAGTGTTACTACCAAAAGTTGAAAGAGAAATTAACTGAACTCAAATATGATATTCACCATCACCCATGACAATCCCGATCTCTCACTCATAATTTCAGCAGATAAGACAGACTAGTCTTTTTCTGCTTACATGATGAATCCCTAAACTTCTGCTCTTCCTAGTACACTCTCAGCTGGTTCTGGATTTTCCTCACTCAGGTGAAAGGGAACTTGTTGGTCCATTGCTTAACTGACTAGACCTGAGTCAGAGGTAGCTGCAGATCTATACTAAATCCAACTAGAAGACATTTTAGGACACTATTACCGACAGGAAAAGCCTTACCACTTAACAAGTTTATCTAACAAAGTAGTTCTCAAACGTTAGGTGCATCACAATTACCCACAGGGCTTATTAAAGGGCGCTGCTAAGCCCCATCCCCAGAGTTTCTGATTTAGTAAATCTGGGTGGGGCCAAAGGTTCTGCATTTCCAGCAAGTTTCCAGGTGATTTAATGCTGCTGCTCTGGGACTACACTTCAAGAACCATTGCCCTAACACTTTCTCCAAGCATGAATAAAGCAGCCCTAATGTTCTTGACTTTCTCCTAGGCCAACCATTTTATTCTGTGACTAAACCATGGAGGCATATTCATAGGCATAAAAGAAAAGGTTACTTGAAAGGTCACAGAATAGTATGAGGTGATCCTTTCTTTATACCCAACACAGGATATAAAGAGAACTGGGTCTAATTCTGATTTTCACAATTTAAGGCTATTAAGAATAGATGGTTAATACATTAGGAAAAAATAGGACTCATGGGGAAGACAGAAGATCTATTTACCCTAAAGAGGATCAGGCCAAGGGAAAACAATTCCTTTTCAAATACATAAGGCAGTATTACAAAGGATGATCATCAGTGGTTCTATCTCCATTTCTTACTATTTCAGCACTTAACACTGGCGGTAATAATCCTCATTTGTAAAATGGGAACAATAATGTCTACTTTGCCTACGTCAAATGTGCACTGAGGGAAAAAAAAGTACATAAGAGGGTTTTGGAGACCACATAATGATACATAGGTACAAAATATTAGCATCTCTATTCTTGTAGGTCAAAAGCTCTTCACCTAGAGTCCATGGATGTCTAGACCACCACCCCCAACACACAATGCAAAATTGTGTGTGTGTGTATACTTTCCTGGGGAGAGGGCCATAGTTTTCATCGGTTTCTCAAATGGATCTCTGCCTTTAAGTGTCAATTCTGACCCACAGTTATAGTCAAGCTACCTCTACCAACAGGTGCCTTAGAGGTTTTCGTTGCACTTCCAAGTACACATAGTTCAAGCATTCTTAGACACATCTCTCTCTTCCAAGCCAAATGAGCTGCCTGAACAGATTCTTCACCTATAACAGAGAATATTTCTAGCCCAAAGAAAATCGGGTAACCAGCTGGCTGGGTACTCAAGAAAGTCAATCAGATTTCCCATGGAAAAGTACCAAGTACCACAGACAGTTTAGATGGGAGGAGGAAACACTAAAATGTAAAAACTTAACAAAAAGGTTACTGCTGATCTCCATACACATAAAAGGAGGTATTTCACCTACCAGCTGAGACTATAAAGGTTTCTCAAGGGAAGTAAAAACATTAACAAGAGTCTTTAAAAGGATACGTTCCCCAACCTTCTAGCAGTAAAATTCCTGAACAAGGCTAAAAAATCTTTCACATGGAAGCAGCTGAGGAGCAAAGGCTCCAGAAGTTTTCCAGGGACTGATACAATGTTAACTTGAAGGTCTACCTCATCAATTATCAAGATGGGGGTTCTTCGAACTTCATCCTGGCTTATTTCCCTGCTGGGAGTCAGAGATGTGAGTACTGTCAGCGGCTGTGGTCTGAGTCCTGTTCTCTGAGGGGTATGCGAGTCCCTTATTGCTGGCGATCATTAATAAAGGAGGACACGTTATGATGCACCTCCTCTGCTAAATTTTCCTCCTGAAGGAAGGTTTGAGAGCCTTGTAATGTTTCCTTTGGAGTCAAGGACGGTCTCAGTGGAAATTTCACTACATTAATATATAAACTGGAACATGAGTCAGACATTTGGTTAAAGCCTTCTTAAATTGAAATTTGGACCCAACATGGGAGATGGCTCCAGGGTTTGCTCTTGGGGATTAAAAAGCACTCTAATATTTCATAGGCAAGGTCTCTAGGCAATATGCACTAGAGGATGCTCAGTGGCTCACCTTGCTGGCTAAGTGGCTATCAGTGGCAGCCTAATGAAGTACTACTTCCAGACTAGGTCAGGAATTAATGACTTATGTGGTATCTGAAAGAAAGCCTCAAGAGGTTAATCTTTGGCAAGGAAAAGATAGACGAAAAACTGACAAGGCCCTCCTTACTCTTTCTTGCTGTTGTTAAAACATTTTTGCTGGTCAGAGGTATTTTCCTGGGGCCAAGAAACGAGAAATGCTGTATTGAAAACAAAGCAGAGTTGTGCTTTGTTAAAGAATGTCTTCTAAACGTTGGACAGTCCTAGATCAAATCCCTTAAAGCAATAGTCACTAACGCTTTTAGAACAGTTTTCTTGTTCCCATAAATAAAAAGAAGTAAAGGTTTGGTAGGAGCTCCTTTGGAGAGGATGTACTGAGCAGATAAAAGAGTGAGGACATTACGAGAATAAGAGTTATACACTAACCCTCAATATAGTAACTCTGTAAAACATTTACTGATTCTGAGTTGATGCACTAATGTTTATCGAACTCTTCTGTAATATTCCTTTATAGAAGTACCAAAGTTTAATATCTGAATGTGGCCCTTCCCCAAAGAAAACCAAAATTCTTGCTCCACTTTCTTATTATTGGCAAGTGGCTGGAGATTCAAATACAAACTTTTTTTTTTTTTAATTTTTTTTTTTCAACGGTTTTTATTTATTTTTGGGACAGAGAGAGACAGAGCATGAACGGGGGAGGGGCAGAGAGAGAGGGAGACGCAGAATCGGAAACAGGCTCCGGGCTCCGAGCCGTCAGCCCAGAGCCCGACGCGGGGCTCGAACTCAGGGACCGCGAGATCGTGACCTGGCTGAAGTCGGACGCTTAACCGACTGCGCCACCCAGGCGCCCTCAAATACAAACTTAAAATCCAACTAGAATTATTATGTGAATACTTTCCATCAATGTTAAAACACTACATTATTTGATGTAAGCCTGTGAATGGGTAGGATTTCTTTCCATTAAACATTTTAACACGGAGCACAAGGTTCTGAAACAACATTAAGAACAACAACAGCAAGGCGCGCCTGGGTGGCTTAGTCGGTTAAGCGTCCAACTCTTGATTTCAGCTCAGGTTCAATCTCATGGTTTGTGGGATAGAGCCCCGTGTTGGACTCTACACTGACAGTGCTGAGCCTGCTTGATATTCTCTCTCTCCCTCTCTCTCTGCCTCCCACCCTCAAAATAAATAAACTTAAAAAAAAAAAAAAAAAAAGAACCGCAACAGCAATAACCCCAACACAAAAAATAAACAAGAGTTGTGACAATGAGAGTTGAAATGCAGGCTCTCCAGGGCCTTTGTCAGGCTTACTATATACTCAGTCTCATTACTGATGGTTATTTCTTTAAGTCCATAATTCCATAAACACTGAAAAGAACTTAGGGTATGTTATATATATATTCTAACTAGTTTTCCATAGGGAAATTATATATATAGATAGATGATATAGATATAGATATAGATATAGATATAGATATAGATATAGATATAGATATA
>NC_064816.1:140251444-140283944 GCF_023721935.1 Panthera uncia | reverse complement strand
ACCAAAGAACTCACCATCCACTCAGGCACGTGAAAAGCTGAGGTGCCCTCATTACCGTCCCACTTCTCCATAGTGCAGGCTTGGGTAATCTATGTCCTGAAGCAAAAGGGAAAGCTGGTTTGGAAATGCCAGGGTTTTTTGAGTGCCCCAAAGCAGAACCAAGCCTAGTGATTCAGAAATTCACAATATCTAGCAGAAGCTGCATCCTCTTTCAAAAGAGGCTTTCTATTCAAATTAAGATCATTAGTCAACTGCCTGACAAGTCCCTTACTGGCCCCCTTCAAACCTTCTGCTTTTGATTCAAAATCAGAGCTGATGCAAAATTCTGCACCCAGGCACTGAACTTCCCACAGGACACTCACTGTTTAATGCTACCCAAACACTCAACCCCCGCCTCCCCAGTGGACACTTTCCACGGCAAGAGTCAGGCTTCCTCTCTTTCCCTGTGTGTAAGGCACTTGTTAATTTTCTCCCGCCCCTGAGGACACGTCACTGGAGGTGCTGGTACCAAGATCAATAAGGATCGAGGTCAAGAAGGCACTCCCATTTCTCAAGAGTTGCTTGATTTGGATCTGTAAACAGGCGTTTCCTTGAAATCAAGAGTTCCTTATGGCTTTCAAGTTTAAACAGCTATGCAGAACCTCCCCATCTGCTCACACCAGGGGTCTGGCACCAGACTCAGGCATATCTCAAGTTAAATTCTTATTGCAAGGGAGATTTGATTCGGATGGTGCCAGGGAAGATCTCTGACAAAATCAGAAACTAGGATCTCTGAAGAAAGTTCTGGGACCACAACTCCCTCTGCTGGCTCCCTATGCTATGTACATGAAGGTCCAAGGGCCTTCAGCTGCAGAGACAACACAGGCGCCAATTGTAAATGAGCTGCTTACCTGAGGCTAGTCAGGAGCTACACGGTGTAGGTTTAGAGGGAGCCAAAGCTTCCAATCAAGACTAGTGCTGCCTCCAAGTTCCTATCTAAAGTGGGTTTTTACTCACCCATCTGGTTTTGGGAAGAGACAGGATGCCACCTTAAGGGACCTCAGAAGCTGCTCCCTCTTTAGGTTCCTCTACCAGCTCCCTCTTCTCTCCATACTTCAGAAGTTTGGAAATAAGACAAAACGAGAATAAAGGTGGCCTAACTTATTTTACCTGCTTTGCTCACTCCTAGGGTAGGTTACCCAGTAAGAGTACCAGAGATTTCAGGCACAAAGTAAGCCCGATGAGATATGCCTGCTTTGGTCCCCTTTATGGACCAGGGACTCTTTCAGTGTTAATTCCCATCATCCAGGATAATTTTTCTAGAGCTGATGGTTTTCATATTAAAATTAGTATTACTGGTTCATTGGCCCTTAGGACCTTCACCGGTTAAGAGAATGATCTTTTGGATGTGGAATGGAGAAGACGGTAATGTCTAGGGGAAGAGGTATTGTAAGATGCCAGCGAAGGCAGAACTCACATACTGACCGGGATGTGTACGCTAGAGAGAAAGGCAAGTGAAAAGAGAAGGGGACTGTTGGACCAGGTGAACGCAGAGGTGTCAAAGGATTAGCGATCACAGGGCGGGTACAGATCAGATGCAACAAGAAGAGAGAACAGCAGCGGGGGAAGTAAAGGAAGCTGTGTAAAGGCCACAGAGGGAATATGGAGTGAAGCAATGAGTGATGCCACGACATAGAAGGTTGATGACATGCAAGAGCGACAGGCCCTCTGAGGTCAGGGTGTTGATTCTGATAAAGCCTTAGTTGTCAGCAACCTCCAGTCATTGTCGTCTGGTCTTCCTTTCAATCCAAACTTTTTAACAGAATGAGAAGTTACGTTTGCTGCCTAAATTTCCGAGGGTATCTTTCATCTGTATTTTATTTATTTTTTTATAAATTTTTTTAAGTTTATTAATTTGAGAGAGAGAGAGAGAGAGAGAGATATCGAGCAGGGGAGGGGCAGAGAGACAGAGAAGGAAAGAGAGAATCCCAAGCAGGCTCCGCACTGTCAGTGCAGAGCCCAAGGTGGGGCCCAAACCCACAAACCATGAGATCATGACCTGAGCTGAAGTCGAGTCAGACGCTTAACCGATTGAGCCACTCTCATCTGTATTTCAGATGCAACACATCCCAAATCAAAATGATTGCTCCATTGTTCCTCCTCCCCTCAACCCTCCAAACGAGTTTCTTCTCACTTTTCCACCTCTATTACTTCAGTCAACCAAATAGAAACCTCAGTCATCTTTGATTTCTCCCCTTTTCCCTAGTCCCCAGAACAATCCATTGCCAATTCTTCCAAGCCTGTTATCTGTCCATCCCTATCCATTTTCATTGCCTCCTAAAAACCCTCTATAAATCCTTTCCAGATGGTCTTCCGCTCCATATCCCTGTACGTACGCCATCCCTACAAAAGCTGTGTTGCCCACTGTTTCCTGGATGTGAAGACCAGCACTACGAGTACTGGTTTGGGAATTAAACAGACCTGGTGAGAATACTGACTCTACCCCTTAGTTAGCCTCCCTCTCCCTCTAGTTTCCCAATCTGTATAGCGCAAATAATAATAATACCTCACACCATTGATGCAAGGATTTAAAAAGTGTGCATACGCTAAGTAATTAATAAACAGTAGCTCTTACTTATGTCATTATGATGAGGTCCTTTCCCACCTCATGCCTTTGCTCATGCCATTTTCTCAAATTGAAATGCATTCATTCTGCCTTCACTTCTATCACCCTCATAGGTAAATTCTTCAAGTTCTGCTCAAATGATAGATCTGCCATGGAATCTAACCTAGAAAAAGCAATCTCCCTTTCCTCTAGTGTTGGGTCACATCACTGGTCACATCACTATTTTCAGCCTTCCTCACATTAAAGTTACTGTGTACGTGTGTTGTCCCTCATTAGAGTCCACGTTTTTCAAGGGCTTAGCCAGCTTCAATTTGCCCACAGTGTCTGGCATACATTAAGGGCTTAAGAAATGGTCAGATTTTATATACTGTATGTATACCTTACAGTACTCTGAGGGTAACCTGCATAATCAATGTGTTCAATATATTTTTAGAATATTACTTTATATTCACAGGGGCTTAGTTATACCACTGCCCACAGCTCTGACTTATTTGTGGTGAGTCCTTAATAGGGTTTTAATCCTTAATTATAATATTATCTCTGTCGGAGTATATAATCCACTTTCCATTGCTTGATCTGCATCAACCATAATCCATTATGATCTGCATCATAATGAAGCTTTTAGGAACAAATCAAGGCCAAAAGAGTAGAGCCCAACACTTAAAATATTTCAGTGATCAGGGGCACCTGGGTGGCTCAGTCGGTTAAGCCCTTGGCTCAGGTCATGATCTCACCGTTTGTGAGTTCGAGCCCCGCGTCAGGCTCTGTGCTGACAACTCAGAGCCTGGAACCTGCTTCGGATTCTGTGTCTCCCTCTCTCTCTCCCTCTCCCCCACTCGTACTGTCTCTCTTTCAAAAATAAACATTAAAAAATAAAACAAAATATTTCAGTGATCAGCAAATTACGAGATTATTGGTGGTCCTGTACATGTTTTCTACATAATCAGTTATTAAGCAAATGGAAGATGACTGCCCTCATGGTAGTGTTAAAACATGGAAGAAAATGTCTTTTAAGGAAGACAGGGGTTGGGGGGCACCTAGGTGGCTTAGTCAGTTGGGTGCCCGACCTCGGCTCAGGTCATGATCTTGGAGTTCGTGGGTTCAAGCTCCACATGGGGCTCTCTGCTGACAGCTAGGAGTCTGGAGCCTGCTTCAGATCCTGTGTCTCCCTCTCTCTCTGCCACTCCCTCACTCACACTCTCTCTCAAAAATAAATAAACATTAAAAAAATTATTTTAAAAAAGAGGGTGGGAATAAAAGAATAAGCACAAGTAAAATATATTGCTTTTGCAGGCTAAACTAAATGTTACTTTAGTTGTAACTTTTTTTAAAAAAAGATTTATTTACGTACTCTCTACACCCAACGTGGGGCTCAAACTCACGACTCTGAGATCAAGAATCATGTGTTCCACCAAATGAGCCAGCCAGGAGCCCCAGCTGTGACTTTGTGTTTGTTTGTTTGTTTAGTGTAGGTTTTAACTAAAGTAGACTTCCTTTGTAAATTGTAGCCTTACTACACCTTTCTGCAAGGACTGTGAAACAAAAATAAAACAGTAGCTATTACTACATTTGGGAACTGAAGATCTATTAACTGAGTAGGACTGTATAAGGCATGAGGTATAGGTGTAAATACTAGTTACAAAGTTGTTTACAATCGAGTTGCATTTTACCATTCTGTGCCTTAAGGGATACACCTATAGCAAGGGCTGGAGTAAGACCGCTGCACATGATCATCTATAATAAGCACTCTTAACATTTAGGTGAGAAGTTTGCAACTTCAAAAAAAAAAAAAAAAAAAAAAAAGAAAGTTAGACAAACTACATTTGTGCCTATGGCCTTCAAGCTTTACGAAAATGGACCAGGTGTATGAATAGCTCACAAGAATCTCATCTGCACTCCAAGAACAACTTGAAGTTTATGTGCCAGTTGTGCTCCTGCCAGGGGTGATTTGATAGCAGTACTGTTAATGGAGGTAAAGCCAGACGACTTGCCAGAGTGAGTATATGCCTGGCTACAGAAGGAAAAACAAGTTAATATTTCCAGGGGGTCAAAGTCAAACGGAACCACGCGGTGGTAAAGAAGTAACTACGACAGCAGAACAGTTTTAAACAAGAGGTGATAAACCTGGAACCTAGAAAGTCATAAGGCACGGGGCAAAGAATACAAGAACGTGACCCTGTCCTCTATTCCTGGCTGTGTTTAATAGTTTTATTGTGCGTTGGCAAGATACCTAATTACTCTCTTCTTCGGTTTCCTCATTATAAAATGAGGGAGGTGGGTAATAGTGGACTGTGGAAAGTTAGAACTGGTTCCTTCCAGTACTGACATTCAGTATTTCTAAGCTGTCTGTTTCTGAGGCTATAAGAAAAAGCAATAACTATTCCTTAGTCCCCTAAGTTACAGCTTATTGTAGAAGCTAAGATTCTTAACCTCCTGAGTTCAAAGTTCCATCTGGTCAGTCATGAGGCTGGCTGGAATTGCTAGGCCTCAGATCTCCCTTATCCCTTCAGACTTGAAATGCTAATGCTACCACAGCAGATGGAATTGCTAAATCCTCCCCCTACCCAGGACCTAAATGGTAGGCACCCTACCTCTCAGTACCTTAAGACTCATATCCCACGGGTATTTTAGACTCCACATGGAGGCATCATCATTACTGGTAAAACTACAGGATTAGCTCCATCACTTACTATCTGTGTGTGTCTTTACATAAGCAGTATAACTTTTTAAGCCCTTGCTTCCGCATCTGTAAAACAGGATAATAATGCCTTTCCTCACATGAGTGTTATCAAAATTAAGTAATACATAGAAATTCATAAAAAGTGCCAGGAAGCTATTTTGCCCAAAACTAGACATAGCAGAGCGGTACCAGACTGTCTGGTTTAAATCTTGATTCACACTGGGGCGCCTGGGTGGCTCAGTTGGTTAAGCCTCTGACTTCAGCTCACGTCCTGATCTCTCAGTTTGTGAGTTCGAGCCCCGCGTTGGGCTCTGTGCTGACAGCTCAGAGCCTGGAGCCTGCTTCGGATTCTGTGTCTCCCTTTCTCTCTGCCCCTCTCCTGCTCGTGCTCTGTCTCTCTCTCTCTGTCTCTCAAAAATAAACAAACGGTAAAAAAATGTTAAATCTTGATTCCCATTTACTGTGTAACCTTAAACAAATTACTTATCCTCCCTGTGTCTCAGTTTTCTCATCTGTAAAATAAGGACATTAAAAGTATCTACTTTATGGCACTGCTGAGAGGATCAAATCACACACACACACACACACGCACGCACCACTTAGAACAGTGCCTCAAACTTGTCAGTGATATTTAAAATTTACTATTATTACTAATATATATATCCCCCAATACACCCAAATCCATCTTCTACTATACATGATGAATTCATTCAATCGAACCACAAATATTTACTGGGTGCCTATTATGTGTCAGCCAGCATAAAAAGACAGCCCCTGCTCTCAATGGTGCTGTCAGGAGAGAGAAACAGGTAATTAAATAAATAATTACAACAAAAATATGAAAAATGACAAGGTAAGTACAGGGCTACGCAAGTATATGGCAAGGGTGGCAATCATGTATATTGGGAGTGAGAAGTTCCATTTAAGCTGAAAGGTAAAGGATGATTAGGGGGTACCTGGAGTGTATTTGGCAAGAAGGAATATTGAGAAGAGTATTCCAACAGAAAGAAGAAAGTACTCCATAATATCTCGTACAATCTGCCCTTTCTTCTTCATACCAGCTGTGTAAAGCCTAACCATCATCACATCTATCTAAATCAGTGCTTAATAAACTTGAATATGCCTGGAGATCTTGTTGAAATGCTGACTTAGGTCCCAAGATTGTACTTTTTAAAAAATTTTTTTTAAGTTTATTCATTTTTGAGAGAGAGAGACAGAGCGTGAGCAGGGGAGAGGCAGACAGAGAGAGGGAGACACAGAATCCAAAGCAAGTTCCAGGCTCTGAGCTATCAGCACAGAGCCCAATGCAGGGCTCGAAGTCATGAATCTCAAAATCAGGACCTGAGCCAAAGTTGGATGCTTAACCGAGTGAGCCACCCAGGCGCCCCCCAAGATTGTACTTTTTAAACAGCTCTCCAATGATGCCAGTACTGCTGGGACTACACTTTGACAAGGGCCTAGATAATTCCATCCCGATACAGCCTACCTCAATTTGTTAAATCGACTCATTTATATGTGATTATCAACAGCTCAATCAGGTTAAAATCTGATCACATCACTTATTTGTTCATAATGCCTCAATAGCTCCCCATTGTCTTTTTAAAAAAAATTTTTTTTAACGTTTTATTTATTTTTGAGACAGAGAGAGACAGAGCATGAACGAGGGAGGGTCAGAGAGAGGGAGACACAGAATCTGAAACAGGCTCCAGGCTCTGAGCTGTCAGCACAGAGCCCGACGCGGGGCTCGAACTCACGGACAGCGAGATCATGACCTGAGCCGAAGTCGGCCGCCCAACCGACTGAGCCACCCAGGCGTCCCTCCCCATTGTCTTTAAAATAAAACCTAAACTCCTTAGCATGACACACAAGACCCTGTACAACAATTTAAACTTGTGCATACCTCCCAAGCCTCAGCTCTCTGAATTCCCCCACATCCCCACTGTGAACACACACACACACACACACACACACACGCACGCGCACACACACACACATCTTTCAAATTTTAGCTTAGCTGTAACTTCTTTCAGTACACATTTCCAGCTCTTGGTCTAGGTTAAGAATCAATTCTGTGAGTTACTGACTAATCCCCCAGACAGACTGATCATTTGTCTATTTCCACATTAGAACTGCAAGCAATCTGAGGGCAGAGACTATGTGTCTTATTCCTGTATTCCAAGTACCCAGCACATAGTAAACAACCAATGAATACGTGCTGAATGAAAAAATGACTTGAAGAATAGCTAGGTCAGAGTAAAGCTCCAACTGAATAAAATACAGGATAAGCACCTGAAAGGTAAAAAGAAAGAAAAGGGAATCAGGTATGACTAAGAACTGACAAAACTATAAATAGAAATATCACTATAACAAAATTCTGTACCTCCCTGTCACTGACTAATCCAATCACTGCTTCTTAGATAAACAATTAAGCAATACAGAGAGTACAGTACACTAAAGCAGGCACCACGCCACCTTTTCCACTCCCTGTTAAATCCTCTAGATTCTGGGAGTGGAATGTGGAATGTAAATCCTCAATTTCCCTGACACAGCTAATAGAGCTCCAGTCAGGTCGAAGTTCAGTTTGCTGCACAGTTAGCACCTCTAGCTAAAACCGTCCTCAAAGGGAGGTCAAGCTAAAACTTGAACGCAACCAGAATAAAAGTGAGAAGGAATTTATCACGGACTGGAGGGGGATGGGGCACAGGGGGATGGGAAGGGTATAGGGTAAAATACTGAAACATAATGCCATTAAATAAATGTAGAATGCAGACTTCTAACTACATTCTTTTAATTTTTAAATACATTTTTTATGGAAGCATAACTAACCTACAAAAAAATACACAAATCAAAAAGTTACAGTTCGATACAATTTCAAAAGCCAACACACCTATGTAGCCACTACCTAGATAAGAAAATAGAACATTACCAGCACCCAACAGCCTTCCCTCACGTTCCCTCTCAGTCGTTAGCCTCCTCCCTACCCCGATTCCTATCAACACCAATCAGTTTTGCCTATTTTTGTACCTGATACAAAGATCATCAAATATCATCATTTTCTGCTCAAAATGTTTCTAAGAGTTACCCAAGTCAGTCGCATTTAGCAGTAGTTCATTTATTTTTATTACCAGAAAGTATCCCATCACATGAATACTCATAATTTGTTGAATCCATTCTCCTGTTGAAGGTTGTTTTCAGTTTGAGGGCCATAAAAAATGATGTTGCTATGAACATTCTTGCAGATGTTGTAGGGTGCCCATACGAAGATATTTCTGGTTGGGTATTTATCTAGGAGTGTAATCGCTGGGTAAGAGGGTATGCGTATGTTCAGCTAGGTAGATGACATCAAACAAGTTTCCAAAATTTGTATACTAATTTCCATTCTTACCAGCAGGAGAATAGTGTTCCAGTCGCTTCATATCCTTGCCAGTATTGTTGGTCTTTTTACATTTTAGGCATTCTATGTAAAGGTGGCACACTGTGATTTCAATCTGCATCTCACAGCCACCATTATCATCACCACTGAGCACAGTTTTTTTTTTTTTTTTTTATGGCCTTTACTATGTTGAGGTACAACTCCTCTATGTCCACTTTGTTGAGAGTTTTTATCATGAATGGATGTTGAATTTTGTCACATGCTTTTTCTGCCTCTATTGAGATGATCGTATGATTTTTATCCTTCATTTTGTTAATACGATGTACTACAGTGACTGAGTCGTGGATGTTGAACCATCTTTACATCTCTAGGATACTTCCCACTTGGTCGTGATGTATGTTGTTAATGTAGTACGGAATTTGATTGGCTAATATTTCGTTGAGGATTTCTGAATCTGTGTTCGTTATGAATAGCGGCCTGTAACGTTGTTTTTGTATGTGTGGTAAAATGTACATAACATTTGTCATTTTACCCATTTTAAAGTGTACAATTCAATGGCATTAAACACATTCACATTGTTATGCAACCATAACCACCATTCATCCCCAGAACGTTTTCACTACCCCACACCCATTAAATAATAACTCCCCATTTCCTCCTTCCCCCAGCCCCTAGAAACCACCATTTTCTGTATCTTTGAATTTGATTATCATAGGTGTCTCATATAAGTAGAATCATAGAATTTTTGTCCTTTTGTATACTTCACTTAGTATAAGGTTTTTAAGGTCCATCCATATTATAGCATGTGTAAGACTTTCACTCCTTTTTAGGGCCGAATAATAATATTCCATTGTATGTATATGCCACATTTTGTTTGTCCATTTCCCATCCATTGATGGGCTTTTGGGTTGTTTCCACATTTTGGCTATTATAAATAGTGCTGCTATGAACACAGGTGTGCAAATACTTGTTCAAACCCCTACTTTCAGTTCTTTGGGGGTATACTGTTGGATCATATTATAATCATTTCTGTTTGGGGCACTTGAGTGGCTCAGTTGGTTAACGCTCTGACTTCAGTTCAGGTCATGATCTTGTGGTTCGTGACTTCAAGCTTCGTATCAGGCTCTCTGCTGTCAGCACAGAACCTGCTTTGGATCCTCTGTCCCCCTCTCTCTACCCCTTCTCTGCTCTCTCTCTCTCTCTCTCAGAAAAAATAAAGAAAAGTGCCTGGGTGACCCAGTCAGTTAAGCATCCAACTCTTGATCTCTTCTCAGGTCACGATCTCACGGTTGTGGGATCAAGCCCTGCGTCAGGCTCTCTGCTGACAGTATGGAGCCTGCTTGGGATTCTCTCTCTCTGTCCCTCTGCCTCTTGCACTACCTCTCTCTCTCAAAACAAATGAATACACATTTAAAAAATAATAATAAACATTAAAAATACACATATATTTATATTTCTGTTTATTATTTTGAGGAACCAAAAACCACATTGCGCTTTCTATACCAGCTGCACCATTTTCCATTCCCATCAGCAAAGCACAGGGTTCGAACTTGGAGAAACTGGAAATTTTGTGTACTGTCAAGCACATTTTTATCTACTTATTGGCCATTTGGATATTTTTTTATGTGGAGTGGCTTTTCAAATCTTTTTTCTATTTTTCCACTGGGTTGTCAGTCTTTCCCTTACTGATTTGTATGAGTTATTTACATAGTCTGGTTTTAGGTCTTTTGCAAACATTTCCCACTCTGTGGCTTGCTTTTCCTCTCTTACTGTTGTCTTTTTTTAAACTTTTCATTTTGAAATGATTTTAGACTTAGAACAATCGGCAAGAACAGTACAGAGAATTCCCATATACACTTCGCCCAAGTTCCTCTAACGTAACATCTTGTAAAACCAGGGCAATTATAAAAAGTAAGAAATTAACACTGGTATGATACTATTAACTAAACCACAGGCTTTATTTGGATTTCACAAGTTCGTCCATGAATGTCCTTTTTCAGTTGCAGGATCCAATCCAGGATCCCACACTGCATTTAGTTGTCATGTTTCCTTAGTCTCTTCCAATCTATGGTAGTTCCTCAGTTATTCCTTGTCTTTCATGACCCTGAAGATGGTAGTTGACTGAATCCTGGAATAAAGCTATGCATTGACCAGATTTAAAAACACCATGAAACAAAACCCCTGTATATTATCTTTTCACCTATTTTGATTGCATTTTTTTAGCTCCCCGCTCAGTTTTATTGAGATATAATTGATATAATATTGTATTATTATAAAGTGTCCAACACAATGATTTGACATATGTATAGGTTACAAAATGACTGTCAGAGTAAGTTTAGTTAACATCTATCACCTCAGGTGGTTACCAATATTTTTTCTTGTAATGTTATCTATTCATCTCTTTTGATTAATTTTTAGTAGAATGGAGATACCAATTTTATACATTAGTAAAGATAGTAATGTTAAAGATCAGCTAACTTGATTTCCTTATTTTAGAGATAAAGAAGCAAAGATCTAGAAAAATTACCTACCCAAAGTCTTATTTTACTTGGCAGATAGTTTTCTTGTTTGTGACTTTTAATAGTTTTTCTAGTGCTTCAAATACCTTAACTGTTCAGAGACCATCTCTTCTTAATCAAAATGAACTAAGTATCTCTATTTCCATTAAGAAATCAACAGAGCCTAAACTTTCAGTTACAAATAAATAAGTCACGGGATGAAAAGTACAACATAGGGAATATAGTCAATAATATTGTAATAACTTTGTATGGTGTCAGATGGTAACTACCACCAACACTTATCTTGGTAAACATTGCATAACGTATAAAATTGTCCAGCCATTATGTTGTACACTTGAACTTAACATTGTATGTCAACTATACTTCAATTTAAAAAAATTTTTTTTCAACGTTTTTTATTTATTTTGGGGACAGAGAGAGACAGAGCATGAACGGGGGAGGGGCAGAGAGAGAGGGAGACACAGAATCAGAAACAGGCTCCAGGCTCCGAGCCATCAGCCCAGAGCCTGACGCGGGGCTCGAACTCACAGACCGCGAGATCGTGACCTGGCTGAAGTCGGACGCTTAACCGACTGCGCCACCCAGGCGCCCCTATACTTCAATTTAAAAAGAAAGAGAGAGGGGTACCTGGGTGTCTCAGTTGGTTAAGCATATGACTTCAGCTCAGGTCATGATCTCATGGTTTGTGAGTTCGAGCCCCACATCGGGCTCTCTGCTGTCAGCGCAGATCCTTCTCGGGATCCTCTGTCTCCCTCTCTCTCTCTGCCCCTCCCCCCACCTCTCGAAAAATAAATAAACATTAAAAAAAAAATTTTTTTTTAAAGAGAGAGAGAAATCATCAGAGCCTAACCAGCTCCTGAATTTCTGGTCTGTTTTCTAATTTTTCAGGAACGAGAATGTATTGCTCTTATAAAAAGAGAAAAAGAAAAAGAAAAAAAAATGTATCATAGACAGAACAATGCCTCCCCATTCCCTGCCAAGATATCCATGTTCTAATTTCCAGAGCCTGTGAATATACAGCAAAGGTAAGGCTGCAGATGGAATTAAGGGTGCTAGTTAGCTGACCTTGAGATGGGGAGATTATCTCAAATAATCCAAGTGGACCCAATATAATCAAAAGATTCCTTACAAGTAGAAGAGGGAGGCAACCAGAGACAGATTTGAAGATGTACACTGCTGGCTGTGAGGATGGGGGAAGGGGCCACAAGCCAAGGAATGCTGGCTGCTTCTAGAAGCTGGAAAAGGTAAGGAGATAGATTCTCCTCTCAAGCCTTCAGAAGGAATACAGCCCTACTGATACCTTCTGAAAAATTATTAAAGTATGATTGGCATACACTATCAGTTTCAGGTGTATACCATAGTGATTCAATATTTTTATACATTACTAAATGATCCCATAATAAGTCTAGTTACCATCTATCACCATGTGAAGTTATTACAACGTTATTGACTATATTGCCTACATACTATACATTATATCCCCATGACTTACTTATTTTACAACTGTTTATTGTAAGAAGTTTGTACCTCTTAATCTGCTTCCCCTATTTCACCTGCCCAAACCCTTTCCCCTTCTGGTAACCAACAGTTTATTTCCTGTATCTAAGAGTCTGTTTCTGTTTCATTTTGTTTTGTTTGTTTTGTTTTTTAGATTCCACAAATTATATGGTATTTGTCTTACTCTGTCTATTTCACTTAGTATAACACCCTAGTCCATACATTGTGTCACAATGGCAGGATTTCATTCATTTTTATAGCTGAGTAAGATGCCTAACATATCGGTTTTAGTCCACTGAGACCCATTTTGGACTTCTGACCTCTCAAACTGTAAGTTAATACAATGGTATTGTTTAAAGCCATAGAAAATTAAACAAGAAGCCTCTGAGATTTTAAGGAGCAGGGGAGATTAGATGTTTGGTCTTAAATATCTCAATCATTTCCAGATAACTACTCATGCATACTCAGGTTTGGTTGGCAATATTTTCATAAATTTTTAAATTCTGCACTTTACAGTGACAAATATTTTTAAAGTGCTTGGGAATAAGACTGCATTTTTACCAAATTCTTACTTTGTATGATTAGAACATGGTCAATGAGAGTGGTGGGAGATGGAACTGGAAATGTAGTCAGGGACTGATCATGCAGGGTTTGCAGGCCACAGAAAGGTTTTAATTTTATTGTAATAATAATAGGAAGTGGGGTGCCTGGCTGGCTCAGTCAGTGGAGCATTCAGCTCTTGATCTCAGGGCTGTGAGTTTGAGCCCCATGTTGGGTGTAGAGATTGCCTAAAAATAAAATCTTTAAAAATAGGAAGCTGGTAAGGATTTTTGTTCTCAAAAGATCACCATGGCTGCTATAAGGATAAGAAACTGAATAAACATGAGTGGAAAGATTAGTTAGAAGGTCATTAAAATATGGAAATGCAAGCTGGTGCAGCCACTCTGGAAAACAGTATGGAGGTTCCTCAAAAAACTAAAAATAGAACTACCCTATGACCCAGCAATTGCACTACTAGGCATTTATCCACAGGATACAGGTGTGCTGTTTCGAAGGAACACATGCACCCCCATGTTTATAGCAGCACTATCAACAATAGCCAAAGTATGGAAAGAGCCCAGATGTCTACTGATGGATGAATGGATAAAGAAAATGTGGTATGTATGTGTATATGTGTGTGTGTGTGTGTGTGTACACACACACACACACACACACACACACACACACACACAATGGAGTATTACTCGGCAATCAAAAAGAATGAAATCTTGCCATTTTCAACTACGTGGATAGAACTGGAGGGTATTATGCTAAGTGAAATAGTCAGAGAAAGACAAAAATCATATGACTTCACTCATATGAGGACTTTAAGAGACAAAACAGATGAACATAAGGGAAGGGAAACAAAAATAATATAAAAACAGGGAGGGGGACAAAACAGAAGAGACTCATAAATATGGAGAACAAACTGAGGGTTACTGGAGGGGTTGTGGGAGGGGGGATGGGCTAAATGGGGAAGGGGCACTAAGGAATCTACTCCTGAAATCACTGTTTCACTATACGCTAACTAATTTGGATGTAAATTTTAAAAAATAAAATAAAAAAAAGAAGGTCATTAAAATATATGAGAGATGATGGTGGCTTAGATTAGATGAATGGTAGTGAATGGATTTGAGACATATATATAGGTTGGATTCAACAGGACTTGAGAACAGACTGAATGTAAAGGATGAGGAAGATATCAAGAATGACCATCAGGTTTCTGGCTCAACCAACTGGTTAAATAGGGATACTATTGAGTAAAGTGGAGAAGAATGAGGGGAAATACTTATGAGAAGAATATCAAGACTTAATCTTGGTCAAGTTAAGTTTGAGATGTCTATGAGACAGACAAGTGGGATTGAAATAGCAATTGAATAGAGTCTGGAGCTCAGAGGAAAGTCTGGGTTGGAAGCATAAAATTGAGAGTTACTGATTTCTTCCATTTCTGTAATTTAAATTCCATGTACACACAAATATATAAAATGATGGGAATGCATAAAATTGCCTAGAGAGGGGGAAAAGGCAAACAAACAAACAGGAGCCACATCTGAGCCCTGATCCACCAGGGTAGAATAAGAAAAGCCAGCAGCTGAAATTTGAAAAGCAGTCACTAGAAAAGTAAGAGAAAAATCCAAAGAGAAATGGTGTCACTGAAATTAAGAAAAGGGATTATTTCAAAAAGGAAAGAGTGATCAGCTACTTCAAATACTGCTGGGAACTTTGGTAAGATGACACTGAAAACAGTTTTCAGGATTAGGCAGCATGGAGGTTTCTGGTGATTTGGGGGAGTGACGGGGGGGGGGGGGGGGGGTGAAAGCAGGATTAGGGAAAATTGAAGAATGACCAGGAAGTTAAGTAGGAGAGGCGGTTTGAACAGACAAGTATTTTGAAAAACTGAGCTGTGAAACAGAGCAGAGAGATGTGGAAATAACTAAAGGATTATAAGTCAAAGGAAGTGATTGATTTTGTGTGTGTATGAGTGTGTGTTGTGTGTTTGTGTGTGCACGCACATGCCTGTGCGCTTTTGTTTAACAAGATGGTTACTAGAGCTTGAGTGAACTCTGAAAGAAATGATCCAACAGAGGGGGAGGATGAAAATGAGTGTGTGTGTATGTGTGTGTGTGTGTGTGTGTGTGTGTGTGTGTTCAGAAGTGTAAAAAAGGAAAGAGAGACAAATAAGGTTGCCAGATAAAATTCAGTATACCAGTTATATTTGAATTTCAAATAAGCAATAAATAATTTTTCAACAAAAATGTGTCCTAAGTATTGCACAGCGCATGCTTATACTAAAAATTATTTGTTGTTATCAGAATTTAAAATTTAACTGTGTGTTTTGTGTTGTTGTTGTTGTCAAATCTGACAATCCTATGGGTAAATTGAGAAAAAAAAGTCTCTGAGAAGAGAAGAAGACAGAATGGGAGCCAGGGCACAAGTGGAGAAACTGTTCTTAGGATAAGGAATACTTCTTTCTTTGTTACAGAAAGAGGGAATTCACATCTAAGGCCCCTCTAACAATGAATTATGACATAATAACATCAATTAAGGGGGTGGGGGAGAAGAGCTATAGGAGAATTGTGAAGCATTAAGAGATAACCGGTTTATAGTAACTTAAAAATAGACAACTAGCAGCCACAGAAAGTTTCTAAGTAGGGCAGTAATATCTCAGCAGAATCATATGATAAAAATATGCTTAGAGAAGATGCATTCAAGAGAGAATGTGGCCGAAAGAATTGAGGACAACTTTAAGGTCAACCCTGAAGACGGTTAAAGTCTGGATTTCTAGACTACAATTACATGAAAATGAAAGGACAAGTTTAAGAAAGCATATAAAAGAACTAGCTGGATCTAGACAATCTGGACACAGAGTTGAAGGGAGGAAAGTTCATATTCTACACACACACACACACACACACACACACACACAGGCAGTCATTGCCAACATAGCACATGCAAATTCCATACATTCAACATCTTACATCATTACTGCTTTATGTCTGTGAAAATAACTACTATGATTATTTTTCCTACCTGGCACTTTGCTGCCAAAAAGTTCTAATTGCTTTACAAATTATTTTGCCTTTTTACCTTTCCTCATGAAAGTCAAATAAGGAATATTCTAATGAGTTCCAAAGCAAATCAATCAAACATGACCATGATTAGGAAGCAGATCTTTTTAGATCCAAGGACAGAGTATTATAATATTTAAGAGATTCCTAATAAGAAGCAAAAATTGTCCTAGACTCTTCTGAACATTAAAGAAAACCTATTGGGGTGCCTGGGTGGTGCCCGACTTCGGCTCAGGTCATGATCTTGTGGCTCAAGATGGGTTCAAGCCCTCGCATCAGGCCCTGTGCTGACAGCTCAGGGCCTGGAGCCTGCTTCAGATTGTCTCCGTCTCTCTGCCTCTTCCCCACTTGTGCTCTGTCTCTCTTTCTGTCTCAAATATAAATATTAAAAAAAAGAGAGAGAGAGAACCTACTAAGTGGATTGCCTCCCAACCCCACTGCCATCCTCCATATATAACAAATAACCCGCTTTCTAGCAGCCAATTTTTGAAGTTGTACTGATGAATGAGTTAATGTCTATAAGGTACTTTAAAGTTTGGAGAAAAGAATATATAAAATATAGTAGATTCTCACTATTTGCAGTACTTCTGTTTTATAAAATCACTGCAAACACTGAGGCAGCCAATGTTGAAGCATTGCTTTTATGGGAAATACAGGATTAGGCTCCTGTGAGCCTATGGTCATGACATTTTCATCAAATGATTAATAGGTAACCCTGTTTTGACTGTGTTTTTGTTTAAAGAAACCTTATAGAGGCACCTGCGTTGCTCAGTCGGTTACGTGTCCTACTTCAGCTCAGGTCATGATCTCACGGTTCATGAGTTCGAGCCCCGTGTTGGGCTGTGTGCTGGTGGTGTGGAACCTGGTTAGAATTCTCTCTCCCTCTCCCTCTCTCTCTCTGCCCTTGCCTCACTTTCTCTCTCTCTCTCTAATAAATAAACTAATTGATTAATAACAAAAAGAAACCTTATATATTCTTGATTCATTAACACTGAACTCACAGCCAACAGCACTCCAACTCATGATTGCATGAAACTAACCGAACATTTTTTTTTCTCTACAAAGCACATCACAGCCTTTTTTGTGCTTAAGAACACTAGATAGCACTTCACCAGTACATTTGGTGGACATTTTAAACAGTGAAATTACCAAGAAAGAGCACGAAATTGAAAAACCACAGCACTAAGTAGACCATGAAAAGGACCCTTGGATCTGAGTACGAGAGCTTAAACAAGAAGGCAGGGCACCGCCTTGTGTGACTTCAGCTGGGAACATACATGTCAGGTGACTCAAATTTTTTTCCACTCTACACATGTCCATGAATAACCACTGAAAGGACCAACACTATTGATTCTGGGGTTACAAATAAATTTTAGCAAGGGGGCAAATTTGCAAATACAGTATCTGAGAATAATGGGGATCAACTGTGCTGTTGCCTTCACTTGCTCCAAATGATTCCAAGGCAAATTTGCTCTGATTTTACAAGTTATGAGTCAATTCTTGCCTCCAAATGCTTGCCTGTAAATACTCGTGAGGTCCATAAATCACCTTGATTTTGCTTCTAACTGTAATCCTCTACAAGATAAAGATACTCTAGTCAAAATCTTCTGTCAAATGTGGCAGTGACCGAGAAAGTAGAAGAGAATTCAATCTTCTTAAAGCAATGCGGACCTTGTAGTGTTAACAAGAGCCTATACCTGGTTGCAAGAGAAGGTTTTACACAATGAAGACTCACAAGGGGCCATATTCAGACATGCAAGACTCTTGCTACCACACATTTATGCCCATGCCTGGGCTGTTCTGCTGCTAAAAACCACTCAGGCACACAGGTCAATAAAACCTGGTAATTCTGCCATGTTCCACTATTCAGCCCTTTCTTCACATCTCCATACCAGCTGTCAAATGTTCTCTACTCTTCTCAAATGTCCAATTATAACATCTATCCCTCACTCTCGGTACATTATTTATATTCCTGTTTCACAGGGAAAACTAAAACCACTAGATGGGGAAAATTTTTTTCAACTTCTTGACAACCTCACCCACATCTGTCTTTTCTTACCTCCCTCCTGTCTCACTGGAAAAGAATTCTCTCTTCCCATCTGTTATGGACTAAATTGTATCCCCCCAAATTCATATGTTGAAGCCCTAACTCCCACTGTGACTCTATGGAAATAAAGCCTTTAGGGAAGTAATTAAAGTTAAATGAGGTCACTAAAGGTGGAGTGTGAATCTCATGGAATCACTGTCCTTATAAGAAGAGGAAAAGACACCAGAGAGCACTCTCTCTCTGCAGCACACAGAGGAAAGGCAATGTGAGGACACAGGGAGAAGGCAGCTGTCTATAAACCAGAAAGAGAGGCTTTACCACAAACCAACCCTGACAGCCCCTTGATCTGGGATTTGTAGGCCCCAGAACCATGAGAAAATATATTTGTGTCGTTCAAGCCACCGAGTCTGTGGTATTTTGTTGTGGCAACCTGAACAGACTGATATACCATCTAAATTTAATCTTTCGAACCAGTGCTCTGGATCAAGTTCTCTCTCACCTCCTCAGGGCCTGTTCTCTATCAATCATCCCCTTTCATTCCTATTTCTTTGATCTTTCACCCTCTATGACTTCTTCTCATCAGCACAAAATATGTTTAGGTTTCTCCTATCCCAAAAAATAAATAAATCATCTCACTTTCTACCTTTCAGCTACTACTCTCTTACTTACCTCCAGAGCCAAACTCCTTGGCTTTCTAAGCTTACCATAGACCCAATTTACTTTCAGTTCACTCCTCAATGTGCTAAAGTCTGGCTCCTGACAACCCACTAAGACTATTTGTGCTGAGGTCACGATGTCCTTGTTGCTAAATCTAATGGAGATTTCTCGGCTTATTTTACCTCTGGATGCTGTTAATACCTTTTCCTTGAAAGACTCTCTCCCCTTGGCTTTTGTGACATTATACTATTATACCCATCTTTTCTTTGATCTCCTAGATATCTTCCTTTTCAGTTTCCTCTGTAGCTTTTTTATTCTTTCATGTTGGGCCCCCTAAATGTAGGAGTTCTTGAAGATACTAATCTCTGTTTCCTCTTATTCACAACATTCTCTTATCCATAACCATGGCTTCATTTACAAATAATGTGCAGGCAACTTCCAAAAAATCTAACATCTCTCTGATCTTCAGTTCAAAATGGACAATGACCTACCCGATGGCTTTACTCTATGATGTTCCCATAGGCACAACATATCTACACTTACTCACTGACTTTTCCTAATAAGGGAGATGGACAAAAAATAAGTAAACGACTAGATGAAATAGTTACATTTATGGTAAATACTATCAAGGAAATGACCAAGAGGCTAAAGTATAAAAGGAAGAAACTACCTTTGATAGGATAATCAAGGAAAGTATTTTTGAGATGATAACACTTGAGCTAGCACCAGAAGAATGAGAGAAAGTTTACTATATGAAAGGAAAGAAGTAGTAATTGCAAAGACTCCAATGTAAGAAAGACCTTGGCATGTTTAAGGGAATGTAAAGACAATTTGTAGCTCATTACTTCTATTATGCTCCTACTGTCTATCTTCAGTTATACTTGCTATAAATCTTGGTAACTTCATTATCATCCAATAAACTGGGTTTTTTTAAATCCCAAAGATTTCCTTGTGCTTATGTACCAACACAAATAATAAGAAAATATTACTGACTTATTTCAAAATAATATTCAAAAAACTTTTTTCAACTTTTCTAAATTTGAAAATTTCATTTAAAACCATTACTATTTTATAATTTAATAATACTGTAAAATAAATGAAAATTTATTTATATTTTATATTTAAGGATGAATTGTTTGCTTTCAAAAAGGAAATTAGAAGACTCATATTTTCAACCCATCACCTATACTATACCATCTATAGTATAATATATAGTAATAATGTATCTTATTTTGTCTTATGAAACAGAATTTTTTTTTTTTACCGTGCCCTCTAGAGGATCTTGAGAAATTTAAACTTTGTAAAAAAACTTTAATTCCAGTATAGTTAACATACAGTATTATATTAGTTTCAGGTGTACAATATAGTGATTCAACAACTCTACACATTATTCAGTGCTATTCATGGTAAATATACACAACAGAATATTTTTGAAGTATTATGGTGCCAGTTACACCATCATTTTGAAACTAATTTTTTTTTTTTTTTAATTTTTTTTTTCAACGTTTTTTATTTATTTTTGGGACAGAGAGAGACAGAGCATGAACGGGCGAGGGGCAGAGAGAGAGGGAGACACAGAATCATCGGAAACAGGCTCCAGGCTCCGAGCCATCAGCCCAGAGCCTGACGCGGGGCTCGAACTCACGGACCGCGAGATCGTGACCTGGCTGAAGTCGGAGGCTTAACCGACTGCGCCACCCAGGCGCCCCAACTAATTATTTATAATTTAAAGAAAAAGGAATTGAATATTTTCAACAGACACAAGATGAATGCTTTAAAATGTTGCACATGAATACTGACCCAATATAAACATGAAATGACCCCCAAACACTACTTAGATGACAGTTATCCTGAGCTTTTCCAGAAAAACCACAGATGAGAAAGTGAACAGAACAGAAAGATAAACCTTTAGGACTAGAGGTAGAGTCTACTTAGGAATTATAAGTGTTGTTGAAATAATTAGTAGACAGTAAAGGGGCCTATTGTTCTAAAAATAGTAAGAATCTCCTTTAATTCCAATTCAGAAAGGTAACTGACAAGAAGAAAAAGAAAAAATTCCTTGTAACCCTTCTGTGTGAATTCCAAACCTACAGAGAAACAAGGCCACTGCAATGTGAAAGCCCAGAGATCCAATGGTTGAGATCTGATTCTGAGATCCTCTACTCTTTTTTTTTTTTTTTTTTTCCCTATACTGTCTAGAAAACAATAGAAGGAATGGGCATTCAGAAAAAGATCATCACAGGGCACCTGGGTGGCTCAGTCGGTTAAACGTCCGACTTCGGCTCAGGTCATGATCTCACAGTCTGTGGGTTCGAGCCCCGCATCGGGCTCTGTGCTGACAGCTCAGAGCCTGGAGCCTGCTTCCGATTCTGTGTCTCCCTCTCTCTCTGCCCCTCCCCTGCTCATGCTCTGTCTCTCTCTGTCGCAAAAATAAATAAAAACATTATAAAAAAATAATTAAAAAAAAAAAGAAAAAGATCATCACTATGGGATCTATGCAAAGTAATCTTGGAAGAAAACTGGCTCTTAATTCTGAAAATCAACAATTCTATTCAATTCCTTATCTATTTGCTCCACACCTCAATGCAGAATCCAAGGAACTTAGTCTCTTTATAGGATACACTTTGACACACTCCTCCGATGAGGTCTTTCAATTGAAGAAACTGAATCCTACCTCTCTAAGTGCAACAGAGACTCCTTAAAGCAGTCACCAAAATTATCAAGTATATTCTGATTGTGGGAGATGGCAGAAGAGATGAACTCTCAAACGAAGAGTGATTTGAAAGTCATCATTGTGCCACTACTAAGCACATGGCAAAAAGATAGCATGTCAATTACCAGGTACAACCCAGCTTTGGAAGCACTAGATTCTCTTCAGCAAAAGTTTTCATTGTCAATAATATTAAGAAATCTCTGAATTGACTAGAATTTACAGATCATCTATTATGGCAACTAACAAATCCCTAGTGCTTACAATGAAGCTTGTTTCAAACTTCTTACTTACTGAGAGAGTATAACAAAGAAGTGAACAGCACATAATCCTAAGGTGAATGTCTAGGGATGGTAGTACTGTGTGTATCAAATTAAAATATGGACAGATAAAGAATAATGTCTAGCTAGATTAAAAACAGTTAACCCAAGAGCTCACTCTTGTGGAGAAAGAAAGGAAAAGCAGAAGAGCTAAAGCTGGACACCAATAAATATGGAATCTATGTACAAACGAAATTTAGAAATTACCATTTTAAGGTAACCTGAAGGAAATGACCAAGAACACAAGCAAGATTGTAAGTGGGTGGAGTTGACGTATAAAAAGTGTTACAGTGCAAGGAGTTTACTTTCCAACGTCTCAGCTCTTCAAGGCCTTCCCTGATTATCCTATCTGGCCCTGCCCCATCACTCTAAATCATTATCTTATTTTCTTTTCTTCAATTACTTACTACTATCTGAAATTACTTCTTTATTTCTTTGTTCTCACCTTCTAGAATTTAAGTTTCAAGAAGGCAGGGACCTCATCTGTATTGTTCACCTACCATAATATCTGATACATACAGATACTCAATATATATTTGTTGAAAGTATACAACTTCTGCCATGGAAGGCTTAATAGTTCAGTAGCAAGAGAGATTACAATAGCAACCAAAGAGCTGCAGGAACACTGCTCAACGCCTGCAGAATTTGGGAAGACTTCACTGGGAAAGAAGATTTGGGTCTTGAAGAAATAATAAATTATACCTAATTCCTTAAGTCTCCAAAACTGTCATGGTGCTTGCTTCATATCTATCTCCATGCCTTTAAGAACAACATTAAGAAAAAAAGGACTACATTTATTGAATGCTTTCTATACTCCAAATACTATGTAGTTTTGGCATGTATTAATTCATTTAATCCTTACAATAACTTATGAGGTGGGTGCTTTTATTACCACTTGGCAACTGAAAAAACTGAAGTATGAATAGGCTAAATAACTGGCGAGATCACAACTAGTAAGAGGCAGAACAAAGACGCGAATCTAGACACCTTTATACTCTTATCTGAAATGCTTGTATCCTCCCATACTTGTTGAATAAACTCTTACTAACCCTGAACTACCTTGTAGGTCAAGAATCCCATCCCCTATAAAGCCTTTTGAAGCAATACACAAAAGTAAACACAACTGACTACATATAAATGTGGGATAAATGATTCTGAGTAATTGGGTTGTGTAACAGTGTCATAATCAAAAGTACAACTGAATTAAAGTGTGCAGGCTAAAGTCAAACTAGGAGGGAATAATTCTAATTTATGAAAATCAGCCAGTAACAGATAATGATCAATAATGTCCCAGGCAATCTTATTAGCACAGAACTACAACTCTCAGGGTTATATCTACTTTTCTCCCTTACTCATAAAGCAGAGAATAGTTCTTAAGAAGGAAGAGGCTCTACAGAGATGTCATCTCTGTCTCACAGAGCCGTAAGAGCATCTTCATGGCATTTCAGCTTGGGATCAGGCTTGCATGTGTTTTCACACATGTGAACACAAAACCTCCAATTTCATCCCTTGTTTCAGATTTCAGTCTCCACCTAAGGGTTATTCCTAGCATAAGGGATTTTCTTGGTTTATGACAATACTTTTAATTTTTAAAGTCCATACATAGGAAACCTGCATAGAATCATAACATTTTCAGGATGAAGGGTACCTGTGAGTTTATCCAAATCAACCATTTCATTTTATAGCTTAGATAGGGATCCACAGAATTTAAATTACTTACCCAAAACATGACATAATTAGAAAAGAGAGACATAAAAGACAGTTATGAGGAAAAAATACCAGCCATAGCCTCTTCCTAGTTACAAAGAGGAAACTATTTGACAGAGCCTTCTAGTAGAAAGAGACATGAAGTAACAAAATGGCTTAAACCAATGTGTCTTAACTTTTTTGGGCCACGAGACCCTCCTTAAAAAATCGGATGGAGGGGCTCCTGGGCGGCTCAAGTCCAACTTCAGTTCAGGACATGATCTCTCAGTTTGTAAGTTCAAGCCCCACATCGGGCTCTCTGCTATCAGCACAGCCTGCTTTGGATCCTCTGTCCCTTTCTGTCTCTGCCCCTTCCCCTGTTCCCACGCGGTCTCTCTCTCTCTCTCTCTCTCTCTCTCTCTCTCTCATACAATATGTATGAGATAAATACATATGTATATATATATGAGATATATACATATGTATATATGTACTTATCTCATACAATATGTATGCAATAAATTACATACATGAATCATTCAATCCTCAGGACAATCTTATAAGATAGGTTTTAAGATCTGGATTGTTCGTTTGTTCTTAACTAGGTAGCAAAGGTTCATGGCACAAAGTCCAAGGGATATAAAGAGCATATTGTGAAAAGGAAGTCTCTCTACCCTTTCCTTCAGCACCTGCTTATCCTTGGGGAAATTCTCTTATTTGGGCATTCTGCCAGAGATATCTTTTGCATAAAAGCATACATGCACGCACGCACATATATGTATGGGGGGGTATTCTTTGTTTTTCTATATAAACAACATATTATACATACAGCTCTACACCTTTTCCTTCTCTCAACATTATCTTGAAGATTGTTCCATATCAGTATGTATAGAGCTACCTCATTCTTTTTTAACTTCTGCATTATTCCATTTTATGGATATATCAATATTTATTTAAATCATTCCCCTACCAATGAATATTTAGATTATTCCCTATCTTTTACTATTTGTATATCACCACGATAATGTTGTACTGATCATTCTTCTATATATGACATTTCAAACACGTGTGAGAACATCTATGGATGTCCAGAAGTATAAGTTATTATGCTTTTTTGGGGAAAAAAATGACTTTTGTCATATCCACGCCCCCATGTGCATACAACAAAAAATGAAGTGAGAGTATCCACCAGTGAGAAGCTAACCAATTACTTCACCTTAAATTTTTTTTTAATGTTTATTTATTTTTGAGAGAGAGAGAGAGAGAGAACGGAAGGTAGAGAGAGAGGGAGACACAGAATCCGAAACGGGCTCCAGGCTCTGAGCTGTCAGCACAGAGCCCAACGTAGGGCTCGAACTCATGAACCGCGAGATCATGACCTGAGCTGAGGTCAGACGCTTAACCGACTGAGCCACCCAGGCACCCCATTTCACCTTAGTTTTATAGCCTCTTTTGTGTACATGGTTTTAACGCAATATCCCTTCCCCATCTTTTCAGAAATTGTTTTGGAACAACAGAGGATGGAGGCCCTGGTATTCAAAATAGATTAGCATACAAGGTATACCTTGTTTTACTCTTTGATTTATTGCCCTTGCCACACGTTGCGTTTTTTACAGATTGAAGGCTTGTGGCAACCTTGTGGCTGCTTGTGGAACTTTGTGGCAACCAAGTCTATCAGTGTCATTTTCCCAGTAGCATTTGCTCACTTGTGTCTCTGTGTCATTCTGGTAATTCTTGCAATATTTCGAATCTTTTCATTATTATTATATTTGTTAATGGTGATCTGTGATCAGTGATCTTTGATGTTATCATTGTAATTGTTTTGGGGTGCCAAGAACTACACCCATATGAGGTGGCGAACTTAATTGATAGATGTATGTGTTCAGACTGTTCCACTGACTGGCTATTCTTCTGTCTCTCTCCCTCTCCTTGGGCTTCCCTATTTCCCGAGACACAACAATATTGAGACTAAGCCAGTGAACAACCCTACAATGGCCTCTAAGTGTTCAAGTGAAAGGAAGAGTGGCATGTCTGTCCCTTTAACTCAAAAGCTAGAAGTGATTAAGCTTAGTGAGGAAGGCATGTCCAAAGCTGAGATAGGGGAAAGCTAGTCCTCCTGTGCTGGTCAGCCAACTTGTCACTGCAAAGGAAAAGTTCTTAAAGGAAAGTAAAAGTGCTACCCCAGAGAGCACACAAATGATAAGAAAGCCAAAGAGCCTTATTGTTGATTCGGAGAAAGTGTTAGTGGTCTGGAGAGAATATCAAAGCAGCCACAATATTCCCTTAAGCCAAAACCCAATCCAGAGCAAGGCCCTAACTCTCTTCAATTCTATGAAGGCTGAGAGACTTAAGGAAGCTGCGGACGAAAAGTCTGAAGCTAGCAGAGGTTGGTTCATGAGGTTTAAGGAAAGAAGCTGTCTTGATAACATCCAAGTGCTGACATAGAAGCTACGAGTCATCCAGAAGATCTAGCTAAAATAATTAATGAAGGTGGCTGCACTAAACAGATTTTCAATGTAGACGAAACAAGCTTATATTGGAAAAAGATCCCATTGAGGACTTTCATAGCTAGAGAGAAGTCAATGCCTGGGCTTCAAAGCTTCAAAGGACAGGCTGACTCTCCTGTTAGGGAGAGATGCAGCTGGTGACTTTAAGCCGAAGCCAATGCTTATTTACCATTCTGAAAATCCTTAGGCCTTTAATGATGATACAACATCTACTCTGCTTGAGCTCTATAAATGAAACAAGAAAGCCTGGATGACAGCACATCTGTTTATAACATGGCTTACTGAACATTTTAAACCCACTGCTGAGATCTACCGCTTAGAAAAAAAGATTCATTTGAAAATATTATTGCTCACTGACAATGTATCTGGTCACCCAAGAGCTCTGAATGAGATGTACAATACGATTAAAGTTATTCTCATGTCTGGGGCGCCTGGGTGGCTCAGTTGTGTAAGTGTCTGACTTTAGCTCGGGTCATGATCTCACGATCCGTGATTTTGAGCTCCACGTCAGGCTCAGAGCCTGGAGCCTGCTTCAGATTCTGTGTCTCCCTCTCTCTCTGCCTCTCCCCCACTCGTGCTTTGTCTCTCTCTGTGCCAAAAATAAATAAAAACAGGGGCGCCTGGGTGGCTCAGTCGGTTAAGCGGCCGACTTCGGCTCAGGTCATGATCTCGCGGTCCGTGGGTTCAAGCCCCGCGTCGGGCTCTGTGCTGACAGCTCAGAGCCTGGAGCCTGTTTCAGATTCTGTGTCTCCCTCTTTCTCTGACCCTCCCCTGTTCATGCTCTCTCTCTCTCTGTCTCAAAAACAAATAAATGTTAAAAAAAAATTTTTTTTTAAATAAATAAATAAAAACATTAAAAAAATTTTTTTAAAGTTATTCTCATGTCTGCTAACACAATGTCCATTCTGCAGCCCATGTATCAAAGGGTAATTTTGACTTTCAATTATTATTACTCAAGAAATACATTTCAGGGGCACCTGGGTGGCTCAGTCGGTTGAGCGTCGGACTTCGGCTCAGGTCATGATCTCGCAGTTTGTGAGTTCGAGCCCCGCATCGGACTCTGTGCTAGCAAACAGCTCAGAGCCTGGATCCTGCTTCGGATTCTATGTCTCCCTCTCTATCTCTCCCCCTCTTCTGCTCATGCTCTGTGTCTCTCTGTCTCTCAAAACTAAATAAATGTTTAAAAAAATTTTTTTTTAAAGGAAAAGAAATACATATAAGGCTAAAGCTGCCACAGATAGTGATTTCTCTGACGGATCTGGGCAAAGAAAAGTGAAAATCTTCTGGAAAGGATTCACCATTCCAGATGCCATGAAAAGCATTCAGATTCATGAATGCTTCAGATTCATGAATACCAACATGAACAGGAGTTTGGAAGAAGTTGATTCCAACCCTCATGAATGACCTTGAGGGGTTCAAGACTTCATCAGAGAAAGCAATTGCAGATGTGGTGGAAACAGCAAGAGAACTAGAAGTGGGGCCTGAAGATGTGACTACATTGCTGCAGTCTCATGATAAAAGTGGTTCCTTGAGATGGAATCTCCTCCTGATGGAGACGCTGTGAAGATTATTGAATTGACAACAAAGGATTTAGCATATTACGGAAGCTTAGTCGATAAAGCAGCAGCAGGGTTTGAAAGGATTGACTCCAATTCTGAAAGAAGTTCTACTGCGGATGCAATGCTATAAAACAGCATCACATGCTAGAGAAATCATTCGTGAAAGGGAGTCAGTCAATGCAGCAACTTCACTCTTGTGTTACTTTAAGAAATTCCCACAGCCACCCCAACCTTCAGCAACTGTCACGCTGTTCAGTCAGCAGCCATTACACTCCCCCAACCCTCAAAAAGATTATGACTTGCTCACAGCTCGGATGATGGTTAGCATTTTTTATTTATTTTTTAATTTTGTAATTTTTTTTTAACGTTTATTTATTTTTGAGACAGAGAGAGACAAAGCATGAACGGGGGAGGGTCAGGGAGAGGGAGACACAGAATCGGAAACAGGCTCCAGGCTCTGAGCTGTCAGCACAGAGCCCGACGCGGGGCTCGAACTCACGGACCGCGAGATCATGTCCTGAGCCGAAGTCGGCCGCTTAACCGACTGAGTCACCCAGCCGCCCCTGGTTAGCAATTTTTAAAGCAGTAAGTTATTTTAAAATTAAGGTATGTACATTTTTTAGACATAGTGCTATTGGACACTTAATAAACTACAGTGTAGTGTAAGCATAACTTTTACAAGCACCAGGAAACCTAAAAATTCATTTGAATTCATACTGCGGTGGTCTGGAACCAAATCTGCAATATCTCTGAAATACGCCTTTGGCTGGTATCTACTTGAAGAGCTTTCAAGGTATAAAATAAATGGTACGTGGGTGTAAAAGCAAACAAGGTAGGAATACAACTAAAAGGAGATTCAAATATTCTTTAGCTTAGTGAAATAAATTTCTTTTAATTATTGGGTCTGGGTGTTTTCCCTTACCATTTCTCTTCCTGGTAATACAAAAATCCAGACATGCACATTATACATTCATTAGGATATAACTATATTTTTCCAAAGACTGTAATTGTTCACTATTACTATAAAAAAAACCTTGATGGAGGTGAGGAAGGTGAGGAAGGGAAGCAAAACCTTCCCACTAAGCAGCAGCAAACAACTGAAAATAAAGGCCTATGAATTTTAAGAATATTAACTGAGTGATTTCGAGTTTGGATGAGTAATCCTGAGTTACTTAACCTGCCTCCATGCAGTTTGTTATTACAGCCTTTTTTAAAAAATAGACTTTATTTTTTAGAGCAGTTTTAAATACACAGCAAAATTGAGTAGAGCGTTGTCATATATCCCCTCGCCCAATACACATAGCTTCCGTCACTATGAACATCCTGCAGCAGAATGGTACATTTCTTAAAATGGATGGATCTACATTGACACGTCATTATCATCCAACATCCCTAGTGTGCATTACGGTTCATTCTTGGCTTTATGTATTCTATGGATTTGACAAAAGTAGAACTTAATTACATGTATCCACCACCATTATACTAGCATACAGAGTAGTTTCACTGCCCTAAAAAATCCTCTGTGCTCTGCCTATTCATCTCCTCCACTCCCCCACCCGTGGCAACAACTGATCTTTTTACGGTCTCCATACTTTTGCCTTTTACAGATTGTTATATAGTTGGAACTACACAGTATGTAGCCTTTTCAGATTGGCTCCTTTCACTTAGTAATATGTATTTAAGGTTTTTCCACGTCTTTTCATGGCTTGATAGCTCATTTCTTCTAAATGATGAGTAATATTCCATTGACTAGATATACCACAGTTTATTCATTCATTCACTGAAGGACCTCTTGGTTGCTTTCAAGTTTTGGCAATTATAGGTAAAGCTACTATAAACATCCATGTGCAGAAGTTTATGCTAAACTTGGTAAATATCAAGCAGTGCAATTGCTATTTGTGTGGAAAAAGTACACCTAGTTTTGTAATAAACTGTGAAACTGTCTTTCAAAATGGCTGTACCATTTTGCATTCCCACCAGCAATAAATGAGAGTTCCCGTTTCTCCACATTGTCACCAGTATTTGGTGTTGTCAGTGTTCCGGATTTTAGCCATTGTAGTAGGCATGTAGGGGTATCTGGTTGTATCAATTTGCATTTCCATGATGACATATAATGTGGGATATCTTGTATATGTTTATTTTCCATTTGCATATCTTCTCTGGTGAGGTGTCTGTTAAGGCCTTTGCCTATTTCTCAATCAATATTGTTCATTTTATTGTTGAGTCTTAAGAGTTACTTATTTTTTTTTAATTTTTTTTTAACGTTTATTTATTTTTGAGACAGAGAGAGACAGAGCATGAACGGGGGAGGGTCAGAGAGAGAGGGAGAGACAGAATCTGAAACAGGCTCCAGGCTCTGAGCGGTCAGCACAGAGCCCGACGCGGGGCTCGAACCCACGGACCGCGAGATCATGACCTGAGCCGAAGTCGGACGCTCAACCAACTGAGCCACCCAGGCGCCCCAAGAGTTACTTATTTTTTTAATTTATTTTTAATTTTTTTAATGTTTATTTATTTTTGAGAGAAAGAGACAGAGAGTGAGTGGGTGAGGGGCAGAGAGAGAGGGAAACACAGAACTGGAAGCAGGCTCCAGGCTCTGAGCTGTCAGCACAAAGCCCGCCCGACTTGGGCTCGAACTCACAAACCCTGAAATCATGACCCAAGCCTAAGTCGGATGCTTAATCTGACTGAGCCACATGGGCGCCCTAGAGTTCTCTGTTTATTTTGAATAATAGTCCTTTATCAGATATGTCTTTTGCAAGTATTTTCTCCCAGTCTGACTTGTCTTCTCACTCTCTTGATGAACTATTTTTAACAGATGAGAAACTGAGGTTCAGAAATTTACCTGCTCAAGGCATAGTAGGAAGTGGCAAAGCCAGGACTTAAAACCTTACGATTCTGCATTGTATTTACTAGCATTTATTTGGAAAAGAAGACAGAATACTAAAGGGAGAAAACAAAACAAAACACCACCAGCCACCACAACCATTCTGATTCTGAACAAAGGAAACTAAACAGCCTCCCCTTCTCTTATCCCACAAATTCCCTGTGATAATCTCTTACATCACCATGTTTCAATTTTCATTTCTGTGCTGATAACGCCTCTATCTCTATTTATAGCCTACATCTCTCAGATCTGTATATCCAAATGCTATTGGACATCTCCAGTTATACATCCCATGAGTTCCTCAAACACAGACTTCCAAAACTGAACTCATCATATTACCCTCTAACCTGCTCCTGAATTCTCTCTCTCAACAAATGGGCCTCCATTTCAGAAACCTCAAAGTTACCCCAAGACCACACTTCTTCCTATCCTACCATTTCATTTGCAAAAGTAGCTCCAACTCAAAAAATTCTGTGTTCTCTGTCCATTCAGTGACTGCATCACTTTCTCACAGTTCATCAACCCTTTCCTAATTCCATTTCCCTCTTTTTTTTAGCCTCGATTTCTTGGTCCATCTTGAAAACGACTCCCAAATAATTTCACTCCATCTCTCCCTTCATCACTTTGCCAGGCAAAACCTCAATCCTGGTGGCCCCTACCATCTATCTACTCCAGCTAAATTTTGCAAAAGAAAGAACACATGACCACGCTAACTGGTTTCACTTTATTTTTATTTAATTTTTTTAATGTTTGTTTTTGAGAAAGAGAGACAGAATGTGAGCGGGGGAGGTGCAGAAAGAGAGGGAGACACAGAATCCAAAGCAGACTCCAGGCTCTGAGCTGTCAGCACAGATCCTGACTCGGGGCTTGAACTCACTAGCTGTGAGATCATGACCTGAGCCAAAGTCAGATGCTTAATCAACTAAGCCACGCAGGTGCCCCATACCTGGTTTCACTTTAAATTCACGTTCCCAAACCTCAGATGAGCATCAATAGTGCCTCAGTCATCTTAAGTTTTTTTTTTTTTTTTTTTAATTTTTTTTTTCAACATTTTTTATTTATTTTTGGGACAGAGAGAGACAGAGCATGAACGGGGGAGGGACAGAGAGAGAGGGAGACACAGAATCGGAAACAGGCTCCAGGCTCCGAGCCATCAGCCCAGAGCCTGACGCGGGGCTCGAACTCACGGACCGCGAGATCGTGACCTGGCTGAAGTCGGACGCTTAACCGACTGCGCCACCCAGGCGCCCAGTCATCTTAAGTTTTAGTGGTAGATATTCCCTCCTCTGTCTCTCCCAGAAGAATTCTTTCACGTCTGTGCCCTCAAACTTCTTCTACTGCAACCCCCTCCCCACCCCTTAAGTGATAGCCTGACCTTATAGAAAGAGAGAGAGAGAGAGAGAGAGAGAAAGAGAGAGAGAGAATAAATTTAAGAGAACAGTAAAACATCTGATACAAACTCTCACATTCCAACAACCAGGCCAACTTCATTTGCCCGAGCTTTTCCTTCTTCTGCCTCATCACTAAACTAAGTCTCACCTTGTGCTCTAGAGTCCATTCTTTCTCGTTCTTAAGGACCCGACTCTGCACATGATCTTATCTCTCCAACCCCATCACTCACCATTTACCCTCTTTGTCACAATAGTCCACTAAAAACCAATCTTCTTTTCCAGTTCAGGGTCTTTGCACATGCTGCCTATACCTTTTCTTTTCTTTTTCTTTTCTTTCTCTTCCTTCCTTCCTCCCTTTCTCTTTCCTTCCTTCCTTCCTTCCTTCCTTCTTCCTTCCTTTTTCTTTCTTTCTTTCTTTCTTTCTTTCTTTCTTTCTTTCTTTCTTTCTTTCTTT
>NC_064816.1:139867184-139881795 GCF_023721935.1 Panthera uncia | reverse complement strand
CTCTCTCTCTCCCTCCCTCTCTCTCTCCCTCCCTCTCTCTCTCCCTCCCTCTCTCTCTCTCTCTCTCCCTCTCTCCCTCTCTCCCTCTCTCTCTCCCCCTCTCTCTCCCTCTCTCCCCCTTTCTCTCTGCCCCTCCTGCATGCTCGTTCACTTGCTCTCTGGAAAGAAAGAAATTTTAAAAAAATAAAGAGGCCCTGGAGGGGCCTTAAGGGGGCAGGATTCAGAGCAAGGAGGAGGAAAGGAAAGAAGAAACTTGAAAAGGAGCAAGGAGGGGCGCCTGGGTGGCACAGTCGGTTAAGCGTCCGTCCGACTTCAGCCAGGTCACGATCTCGCGGTCCGTGAGTTCGAGCCCCGCGTCGGGCTCTGGGCTGATGGCTCGGAGCCTGGAGCCTGTTTCCGATTCTGTGTCTCCCTCTCTCTCTGCCCCTCCCCTGTTCATGCTCTGTCTCTCTCTGTCCCAAAAATAAATAAAAAATGTTGAAAAAAAAAATTAAAAAAAAAAAAAAAAGAAAAGGAGCAAGGAGGCGCATAGGCTACTGAGTAAAGAGGCGAGGAGGGTAGTTCAGAGCTGGGCCACCACTGTGTGCTGAAATGTCCAGGACAGGTCTAGAGGTGAGGGATCAATTGAGTGAAATACTTCTTTGCCCTGCTCTAGCTACTGAGTTACTCATTTGTCACACCTGTCTGTATTAGACCTTCCAGGGTCAGGGAGCCCAGGCTCGTGGGGAGGAGGGTCTGTAGACACAAGGTCACAGATCAGTGTGGTAACACAGGCACAGATGTCCCCCTGGGGTGGTTTGGGAGCTGGGGGGCAGATCCAGGAGGGGCAGAGAGGGGGCCAGGAAGATGAGCAGAGTGGAGAGGCAAGGGTGTTGCCAGGCACTGGCCCAGACTGCCTCATGGGTACCCAGGAAGCTAGAAGCTGTGAGAGTTTGGAGCGGAGGGTGTGGTGGAGAGAGGGCACACTGACTCAGGACTTCTTGCATGAACAGGTTGGGGAAGCTGGTGTGTGAATCTGGAGGCCTTAAAGGCCTTGGTAGAAGAGTAGATGTTACCCTGGAACAGGAGGGAGCTGTGGACTGGCCTCAAGCCAGAGAGGGGCAGATTCCTATAATGTGAGCCTCTCAGGCTGCAGTGTGCAGGGTGGGCCGGGATGGCTAAGGGGAGGGGCTGGCAGGCCAGTGAGACTAGTTAAGAGGCTAGTGGGCCAGGGAGATTAGTGGTCCAGGAAGGCTAAGTGACAAGGCTGTAGGGCCGGGAAGACTAGTTCAGAGGTTGGTGACCAGAGAGGCCAAGTGAAGTGACTTTTAGGCCAGGGAAGCTAGTAAAAGGCTGATGGGCCAGGGAAACTAGTTAAGCACTGGTGGAACAGGGAGACTAGTTAAGGGGCTGGTGGGCCAGGGAGGGTAAATGAACAGATTGCTTGGCCATGGAGACAAGTGAAGAATCTGGTGGACCTGGGGGGCCAGTTAAGAGGCCAGTGAATCAGGGAAGTTAAGTTTAGAGGCTGGCAGAGCAGAGAGTCTAAGGGAAGAGGCTGTCGAGCCCAGAAGGCTAGTTCAGAGGTGGTAGCCAGGGAGGCCAAGAGAAGAGCCTGGTGGGTAAGTGAAGAGGCTGGTGGGATAGAGAGACTAGTTTAGATGCTGATGGGCCAAAAAGTCTAGTCTAAGAGCTGGTAGGACAGATACTAGTGAAAAGGCCAGTGGGCCATGGAGACTGGTTAAGAGGCTGATGGGTCGGGGAGACTAGTTCAGAGGTTTGCAGGCCAGGGAGGCTAGTGAAGATGCTGGTAGGCCAGGGAGAATAGTGACTATGCTGATGGGCCAAGAAGGCTAGTTACAAATAAGGCACTTGTGAGGGGGCTGGCAGTTAGGGAGACTAAGAGGCTGGTGGGCCAGGGAGGCTAAGGGAGGAGGCTTGTGAACTAGGGAGGCTAAGGGAGGAGGCTGTGGGCCTGGGAGACCAGGTAAGAAGCTGGTGGCCGGGGAGGCTATGAGAAGAGGCTGGTGGGTCAGAGAGGAGGCTAAGGGAAGAGGCAGGGGCCCTCAAGACTTGTCAGTGGCCTGAGGGCCAGGGAGACTAGTTCAGAGGTTTGCAGGTGGGGGAGAACAGATAAGCTGGTGGACCAGGGAGACTAGTTCAGAGGCCATGGGAGCTAACTGCAGAGGTGGTGGGCCTAGGAGATGAGTTCAGAGGTTTGTGGGCCAGGAAGGTAAGGAAAGAGATCAGGCTAGGGTGACTAGTTAGGGGCTGGTTTAGGTTGGGGTCCTGAGCAAGGTCCGAACTGCTGGTGGGGCCAGAGCAGGTCCAGATCTGACCCTGGACTTAGCTGGATTAAACGTTCCAGGGTTTGCATGGGATTCTGCCTGCCTGCTGGGTGAGGAACATTCCTGTTGGAGTCTGTGCTGTTTTAAGGACCTAATTTGCTGAGAGTCTTTGAGGTCAGGCTAAAGGGAAGCCTGCCAGTAGTCACAGGGCAGTCTTCCAGAACACAGTGTTCACCTCCCTCTCCCACCCCCCAGCTCTCTAGGAGTCTGAGAACCAGTCCTTGGTTCTTTCAAGTATTTCACCAAGATCCCAGGCCTTACCAAATACATGGTGGCCACCCATAGAAAGCACATGCACAAGAACAGCCAAGCCTCTGCGACAGGCCAAACTTTATTTGGAGTTTTCCACTTACGCGACTCCCAGCAGAGCCGCATGACATGTGCAAAAGTCTCCCCAGAAAGCTGGGCCTCGCAGTGTGTAAAAAAGGCCCCCCATGGGGCAGAGCTGTGCAACCGTAAAAAAAAAAAAAAAAAAAGAGAGAGGGAGAAAGAAAGCAGTCCTCCAGGAAGCCTGGCTGGGGCAGATATAAATCGCTGTGGGCCAGGCCACGTGCCAGCGCTGCTGCTGGTTCTGGGTCTGTTTTCTCCTCCGATTGTGCTTTCTTTTCCAAGTCCTTAACACTCTGGGGTCGTGGCCACCAGAGGGGCCAGACACAGTCCTTAGCAGCAAGGTGGTCTGGCCGGCAGTACGGTTTGAGGGTGCCCTCTCTCACACACGCAGACACCCCCAAACACATGCTTCCCCACTGGCCTCAGCCCTCCCCCACCCCACCTTCGTGTCACATTCACGGGAGGAACACTGCCCTGAGACAGACAAAGCCCTCCAACCCCTGGGGGCATGGCAGGGTGGGGAGGCTAGGCCGTTCACTTCACACCCCAGGGCAGGTATTTGTGGTATCTGATTCTGTGCGTGTGCATCTAGGTGTGGTACGTGTGTTTGTGTATGTGTGTGTGTGTGTGTGTGTGAGTGCATTGGCCGGAGGTGGGGGCTGAGGCTGGGGGAGGCACTTCAGGGATTCAGGGCACGTTGACTTTGAAGGGGCTTCCGGGAACACTTTCGTCGCCCCACTTGACAATGAGGATGTAGTCTCCTTTCTCCTTGACGGTGTAGGTGACATTGTAGACCCGGTTCCCCATGTGCTTCACGTACACCTCCTCACAGGGGGTCTTGGGCCCATGCACGCCCACCATCATCATGTTGGTGCCTGGAGGGGGAGACGGAAGGGGCTGGCTCACACCAGGGGCCCACAGCCCCATGGTGCCCCCCACCTGCCATGTTCTTGTGCACTTGCCCACTCTAGGAAACCACCCTCTCCTCCCTTGGCGTGCCTGCTTTGCTGCAGTCCACGGTGAAGGAGTTCTTCTGGCCCACAAAGGCCTGGGACAGCCCAGGGCCCCGTGTCACCACCTTGCTGGCATCCGAGGAGAACTTGGGGATGGAGCTGTAGCTGGAGCCACGGCTTGAGGAGGATTTGGTCACGGTCTCCACCAGAACTGTGGATGTTTCATGAAGGCTGTGGCCTCCAGACAGCCGGGGACCTGAGGGACAGCGTGGGGTGAACACAAGCTGGGTCAGAGGCCTGCCTTCCTGAGGCAGCAGGCCCTCAGCCAGCACCAACAGCCCCGTGGGCCACATCCCTTCCCTGCTGCGGCACCCAGAATTCCTAGTGAGCCCGGCTGTGCGCACAGCTAAGGCTCATCCTGAGACCCTGGGCCTCTGATGGCTCCAGCCCTGGCACGGTCTGGGAACTCAAGTCCCAGGGTTAAGAGTCTTGCTTTAAAAAGGAACATATATCCAACTGATCCTTCACACTGCTTCCAAAAGGAAAGCTTGCTAAATGGTTACCGAGCTTTGTGTTTTAGGAAACCAGAAACATATGAAGAAAGTTAAGCTAAAGCTTGGGAGCCACTGCAGGGAAAAATTAATCAAGTGACAGACAACAGTAAAGAAGAAGGACTTGATTTTCAAAAATGATTCTCCGTGGTTCCACAGAATGGTGTGCCGTGCAAGGTCAGGCCCACTTTATTCCTGGTAAGTTGTCCGTGGATTTTAGGTCAGACTATGACTGAATATGAATGGCTGCTGGAGTCATCCAAGCTGGGTTGGGCTGCAGGCTGGGCTGGAGGGATGTCCCCCACCCCGGGCACTCACCTGTGACTTTGGCCTTGAAGGGGCTGCCCACGATGTGCTGGGGGCCACCGTACTTGATGGCAATGAGGTAGTTGCCAGGAGCCATGGGAGTGTAAGTGACAACATGGCCCTCAGGACACTCCCGACAGTCCAGCTGCACCTTGGAGGGGCCATCGATGGTGACAGACAAGGCCCCTGAGCCCGCATTCAGGGTGTTGACAATGAACTCTGATGACACGCCTAGGGACCAGAGGTAGCAAGGCGGTAGGTTGGGCCCTAGGCTCCGAGAACAGATCTCTGCAAGGACTCAGCCCTCTGGGACAGGGCAGTACAGGACCAGAAGCTGAGTGCCCCAATATCGGACCCTCCTCCCTAGCCCCAGGCACTCACCAGTAGTGCCTCCCTCAAGTCCAGGACCATAAGCTGACACCAAGCCTGGGTCCCCAGCTTGGCTCTGTTCCCCAACGCGGATCTTGAAGGGACTGCCAGGGATGTGGGCACCGTTGAACTTGACATCAATAGAGTGGACGCCGTTCTCGTGGGGGATGAAGCGGATGGTGTGCTTGTCTGTGGGGCGGAGGGTTGGTGAGTGAGCCTTTGTTCTTCCCCTCCCCGTCCCAGAAGGGCCTGGCATGGGTGGGCAAGGCCAGGGTCAGCTCACCGCTGTCCAGCTCAGAGACGTAGCACTCCTCCACCGCACCCGAGGGCGTGTGCACCCTCGCATCAATCACACCCCGAGCACCATTCAGCTGCACCGCAAAGGACGCCGGCTGGTTCACCTTGAGCCCTGTTTCCTGCAGAGGCCACAGCCAGTGCTCAGAATCCTGGGAGGGTCTGGAGCACTGCTGTCTGCAGCCTGACACTGATCCCAGCCCCAGCCTGGCCCGGCTCAGGGAGGCTCTCACCAAGGCTCCCTTGGGAGGGGAGGGGGAGGCAGGGGCTGGGCCTATGGCCTTGGCATCTGCTAGGAGGTGGGGCCCACTTGGCTGTGTTGGGCACAGTGGAGGATGACATGACGTATCCTGTCCTGACTAAAGAGATAAGATTCAAACACTATAAAGCAGGTCAGGGCCCAGAGGCCCAGAGGAGGAAGGGTGTGGCCTAGACTGCCCTGGGGAGGCTCCCTGGAGGAGGTGAGTCACTGGGGAGGACTTGAAGAAGCACAAGGAGGCCAATTGGGGGTGGGAGTGTGAGAAGATGATCCTGGGGTGAGGCATGGTGCCCCCTGCTATACAGATACTGGGAAAGAGGGAGAGACATCTGCCTGACTGTCTCTTCCAAGGTCACTGCTAAGCCCTGGACACATGGACCTGCCTCCACCTCCTGCCTATCTCTCAGGATGGCAGAGGGGCCCCACCCCATGGCACATACCTGGAGGCTGGTGACAGTGAGGCGGCGAGCATCATCTGAGAGGGAGGCCACAGGTACCACAAAAGGGCTGTCTGGTATGTGTTCATCATTGAACTTGATGGAGACCTCATAGTCACCTGGGGAGAGAAGGCTGGTCAGGACAGGCTCCTTGGGCCAGGGCTCAGGTCTGGAGACAGACTCGCACTCCCAGGGGTGTGGGGTGGAGGGAGATGGGGTAGAGAAAGAGCAGGGGCCCAGGTGAAGCGGGAGTTCTGTAGCCCATCTCTCTGCTCTGGTCAGCGAGCAGAAACCCAGTCTGGAAGGTCAGGCAGGCCCAGCTCCCGCCTCCATCATGGACACCCACCTGGTTCCTGGACAACATAGGAGACCCCACAGGAGCCATCTTTTCGGTCCTCAAATGAAATCTCCGCCTTGCTGGGACCCTCCACGGCAATAGACAGGCCTCCAGCACCAGCTTCTCGGGTCCAAATGCTGAATTCAGCTGGGGACAGGGAAGCAGGGCAGAGGCAGTTCTTTAGCACGATTGCCCATCCTGCCAGCTGCCCTGCCCCCACCCCCTCTCCTGGACACCTGCCCCTCACCTGGCACACCGGCCACACCTCGCTCCAGTCCTGTGCCTCCAGCCCGCACTTTGTGGGCACCACCTTCACCCAGCGGCCCCACAGTGAACTGAAAGGGACTGCCAGGTACGTGCTGGCCGCGGTACTTGACGGTGACTGTATGGGGCCCCATTTCCTGGGGCACAAAACGCACACTGTACGCGCTGTCTTCTCCCTCGACAATCTCTGCGGCTTCCATCTTGCCCGATGGGCTGGTCACCTGTGCAGTCATGTCCTGGGAACTGGCCTCCCCTGCAGGAGGTGGGATGGTTAGGCTGACACTGGGGCTGCCCCCAGCCTTGGACCTTCCCTCCCTCCCTCAGTAAGACCCCTCCCCTTCCCAGAACACCCTGGCCAGTTGCCTGTGCCCTCCCCATCCTGTCCCAGGGGACAGAAGGCCCAGCCTCCCCGTGAGGACCCTGGCCCAGCACGGCCCTGCTTACCCTCCTGCTGCCGGGTGATGCTGCCAAAGGAGCCCAGGCGCTCCCGGCCCAAGAAGTCCCCGAAGACCGCGGGGAAGGGGTCTCCACCAACCTGGGTGGACTCCTCTACCCGCACCTCACGCTTGGTCTCTCCGCCGCGCGTCTTGCTGATCTCCGTGCGCTCTGTGCGGGTGTACGTGTGGCTGCTGCGTGTGAAGGTGCGCGTCAGGCGCTCCTGGGCAGACACCATCTGGAACCAGTTCCCTGTGGGGCACGGAGCAGTGGAGGTGAGTGTGCCGGAAGGACGGGGCCCCGTGGGGTAGGCTCTGGGCCCGCTGCCCTCCCCAGGGCCCTGCCAGGCTCTTCCCGGCTCCTACCTGGGATCTTGAGATTGAGGTCACAGGTGCTGCCAATGGTGGCAATGGAAGGTGCCTGTCTCCGCCGCGTGATGCTTTCCTTCATGCGACCCTCACCGGTAACCTTCACAGTGAACGGGCTTCCTGGAGGGGGAGAGGCAGGGGGAGCGGATGGCTCAGACACCGGCCTCCTGGCCTCTCCCTGCCCAGCTGTGGCCCAAAGCTTACCAGGCACGTGCTTGTCAGCAAATTTGATGTTTATGATGTAGGTGCCAGGCTCAGTGGGGCAGTAGGTGACTTTGCATGTGCCATCTTCCATGTCTTCACAGTTGATGTCCACCTTGCTAGGGCCTTCAATACTCAACCCCAGGCCCCCGTAACCTGGCAGGAAGCAAAGGACACGTGTCCCTCAGGCCCTGCCACCCTGCTCTTCCCGCCCCCCCACTACAGGCTCTGTCTGGACCAGGCACCCAGCATGTATAACCACCAATGAAAGCTGGCTCTGTGGGAGGAGGGGTAAGCCAGACACTGAGCCAGACAGTCCGGGATGGGCAGTATGGAAAATTCCCCCAGGTGGGCCTCTTGGGTTCCAGTGAGTGAGGGACAGTCAGAAACTTAAGAGAGCTGAACTTTCTCTTAACATTTAAGAGGAATGACCCGGAACATGTACTTTCCCTCAACTGGACCCCAGAACGGGAAGTCCAGGGAGGAGGCGATGACTAAGGGCTGCTGGGCAGGAAAGTTCAAGTCCTTGTTGGAAGCACCAGCCAAAACAAGGGGTTTCTGGGGCGAGAAGCACCTGCGTTGCGAGTGTCCACGATGAACTCCGCCACCTGGAAGGTGTGTCCCTCGGACAGGCCCTTGCCCCAGACCCGCACCTTGCTGGCATCTCCGATCTCAGATGGCCCCACCAGGATCTTGAAGGGGCTGTTGGTGACATGCTTGCCACTTTTGCGCACGCTTACCACGTGCTCCCCAACCTCCTTCGGGGTGAAGGAGATGCCTGTGGAAAGGGGGGTGGTCAGGCATGGTGCCCAAGGCCTGGCAGAGCACCCCTTCCCAGCTCCTTTCAGGTCTTCCTCTTCCTGAGGCCCCTCCCCATGGCCCCACACTCACCAATGTGCCTGTTGGGCAGGCGCTTCAATAGGCAGGGCTCCTCGTTGCCTGAGGGGGCGCGGATGCTGGCAGTCAGCAGGCTCAGGTCACTCTCCGTGATCTTCAGTGACACGTCCGTGGAGGTGCCCACATTGAGCTGTGATGTCCTCATCGAGTCATCGCCTGGTGGGGGAGTTTGACATGTCAGGCGGTTAGGACTCCAGGTAGCGTGTTCTCATGGGGCTCAGGAGACCTCCTGGCAGACCCCGCTGGACTCCACAGACCTGCCCACCCAAGGGGCAGAGAGGCCGAAGGCCCAAGAGAGCCTGGTCTTCATTCACGTGTTAGCTGCCAAAGCTTCCAGACAGGCCCCCTACCCCAGCTGCCTTGTGGATGCCTCCGGCCCAAATAGGATAAATCCCTAATCTGTGTGTTTTAATCGCAAGTCACACAGTTTCACGGAACCAAAACACTAGACCAGTCGGCACGGATCCCTTACTTGCTATGTGGCTCTGGTCAAGTTGCTTAGCCTCTCTGGGCCTACCAATCTATCAAAGAGGTTTATCAGTATCCTAACTTCATAAGAGTTACTCCAAACACTGAGATGATGTATTTCAAAGCCTGAGGGGTGGTTGGATATTTCTCACCTGCTACAGGGAATGGAATGTTCCTGATATTTGTACAAAAATGCCCTCTTCCACCCAAAAGGGGCCCCTACGCTAACAACCCTTGATTACTTGAACACACTGGTCTTGCACATCCATCGTGTGCTGAGGGCGTGTACTAGAGGCCTGTGTGCCTACTTCCACCTCACCTGTGATCTTGGCCGTGAAAGGGCTTCCTGGGATGTGCTTGTCATCAAAGCGCACGATGATGCTGTAGTCTCCAGGCGCTGTGGGTAAGTAGGATACGGTGCAGGTGCCATCCTTGTTGTCCTTGCAGGTGATCTCTGCCTTGGATGGGCCCTCCACAGCCAGGGACAGGCCCCCTGTAGGGGGAGGTGGGGCTGAGATCAGAGGTCCTGCCCTCATCCCTGCATCTGGCCTCCTGCTCCAGCCCTCTGCCTGCAGCTCCCCTCACCTTCCCCAGCATCCTTGGTGACAATGGTGAAGGTGGCCGGCTTGTTGACCATGCCATGGCTCAGGCCTGGCCCATAAGCACTCACATGGCGGCTATTGATGGCATCCACGTAAAACTGCAGGGGGCTTCCTGAAGGAAACAGAGAAAGGGGACTGGGTCAGTAGTGAGGACGGGAGCTGCTTGAGCCCACCACAGTCCCAAGTGCCTTCCTGTGGCTTCCCTGTCTGCTGTGGGGGTCTGTGATGGAAGCCTGCCTCCCACCGAGACACCAGCCTCCCCAGGGCCTGGGGGTGTGTGCTGTGTCTGCACACAGCAGGTGCACAGTGAATATTTGTCGAAAGAAGGCAGGCAAGAATGAAGTCACTGTGGGTTCCTCTCAGCCTGGCCCCAACTTACCAGGGATGTGGTTGCCATCATACTTGATCCCCATCTGGTGCAGGCCTTTCTCGGTGGGTGCATACCTCACCGTGATGGTTCCATCCTTATTGTCGGTGATGTTGGGCCGGGCTGTTTTCCCAGAGGGCATCCGTACCTCCCCTGCCAGGGAACACAATTATGTAGGGGACCTGTTCATCCTACCACAGCCCACCCTTTCCCTGCTGTCCCAGGCACCATGAGGTAGCCTGGAGCTGTGAGATGAAGCCCGAACTGGGACACAGAAGGCTCAAGTCTGAATTGCAGCCCTGCCCAACTTGCTGTGTGACCCTGGGTAGCTCACTTCCCCCCTCTGGCCTGGAAGAAGTCCCCACTCTGAGCTCTCCTGCCTTGGGGCCCCCGGACAGTACCTGTGAGTTCCCCTTTCTGCACGGTGAAGGGGATGACCAGGTTGAAGGGCCTAAGCATGGACTCCATTGGCTCTACAGGCACCACTGGCTCCTCTGTGGCCTGGGGCAGGGGAGAGGAACAGTCATTGGCTGGGGAAGGCCTGGGGAGCTTGGCCTGAGTCACAATTGAAGTCAGAGATAGGAAAGAACAAGATGGTTAATGGTGAAACCAGAGCGGCAGGAGAGGTGTGTCAGCTGCAAGAGAAGAGGTGCCGTGCTCAGCTCAGGGATGTGTCTGCCCAGCCTGATTCCCGCCTGCTCCCCAAGATGGCCCCCAGGCCATGCCCCAACCCTGGCCACTGAGGATCAGAAGGAAGAAATGAAGGAGCAGGAGGAGGGTGACGTGTGGGAGGCGGCAGTACCCAGTGTGTGGGGTAGGGGCCGGGCCGGTGCGGCTGCAGCACATCGGGAGGCTCCTCCACGTGGGGCATGGGGTCACACGCCTGGGAGACAAGGCACGGGAGAGCATGGCTTATTACCCAGGAGGCCAGTTCACGCCAGCTCAAGTGAGTGAGAGCGGACTCAGAGAATGGCCCAGAGATCTGAAATCTCAGGCTGCCCGTGAGGCAGTATGGATAATTTGAGTGCTTTACCCTCTAGAGGGCTTCATCGTCCTGCAGGGCCACCTTGGGGGTATGTATAGGGACAGTGGGCCTGAGGATCAGAGACGAACATGGCAAGTTCCTCCAGAGAGAGCCGACCAACCACTGGAAGGGCCAGAAAACGGGCTGTGCTCAACTCCCAAGTTGGGAGGCTGTGGGAAATCAATGGCTTGACTCTGGAACACTCTGGGCCCAGAATCTATCAGGTGTGCGGACAGGTTCGTGATTCCTTGCTGCTGCCAAGAGGGCCCATCTCCCCAGCCAGTGTCCAGGGCCTTGGAACTTACCAGCACGTGGAAGGGGCTGTTGGGGATGTGCTCGCCTCCGAAGCGGATGGTGATGACGTACTTGCCCGGCTCGGGCGCTGTATAGTAGATGTCAAAGGTACCATCGTGGTTCTCAACCACATCCACGTCGAGCTCCGCCCCATCCGGAGTGGATACCGTGCACGTCACCTTCCCCTTGCCTGCCGCCTTGGCGTCCACCGTGATCACTGTCTCCTCCCCGATCTGGATGCGGGGTCCCAAGCAGGCACCTGCCACCCAGAAGAGCCAAGCCAGGTTGAAGGTCTGTGGGGGCTGTGCTCAGTCCCTCTCCATTCCCAGCTGCCCCTGCCACCTCAGCCCACAGTGAGAAGAGAAGAAAAAGGGCACTCACCCAGGCCATGGCCTCCAATGGACACTGGAAACAGAGAAGAGTGTGAGGCCACGTAGCTGGTGAGAGGGGGTGGGGGGTGGGGGCAGGGGAGGTGGGAGAGGTGGGCTCTCTGACCAGCAGTCCCCTGGGGACTGGGCTAGGGACCTGGAAGAGCAATGAGGGGTGCTCGATGGTGAGCAGGGGCAGAGGACATGGGGTGGGTGCCTACCTGTGACAAGACACTTGCTGGCATCCCCAGTGGGCAGGGCGTGGATGCGGAAGGGCGAGTAGGGGATCTCGTCGCCGCCATACTTGATGGTGATGGTGTACCGGCCACTCATGTCTGGCAGGTAGGACACGGTGTACGTGCCATCCCCGTTGTCTCGGATGTTGGCTTTCTTGGGCTTTCCCTCCGGGTCCTGGGGGAGAAGCAGAGGTCAGGGCCTGCCTGTACCCAAACCCTGACCGGGGAAGTGTACTACACATGGACTCACCAGGATCTGGACGGTGAGCAAACCCTCACCGGCGTCCCGGGCATCGATGGTGAACTCCACGGGCAGGCTGGCAGGGATGCCAGAGGCGTTGAGGCCGGGGCCGCTGGCCCGCACCTTGCTGGCATCATGGGCAGGAAGCACCTTGATCTTGAAAGGGCTTGAGGGGCAGAAAGGATGGACAGTTGGCGGGGGGTCTGGGGGGAGGACTCTGGGGCGGGGAGGAGGGGGCAGACCACATCCTGAGTTTTGTGGGAGGATTACTCGAGGGTACCCGTGACAGACCCTAAGAATTTCTGCATTCCCAGGGAAGATGCTGTGGTTGGTTTAAAGAAGAGGGTGCAGGAGGCTGCCTTCTCCCAAGACACTCATTTTGTAGCTACGTGGTGGGAAAGCCCGGCCCAAGGAGAGCCCCTGGGGCTGTGCTGCCTGTGTGGTGACAGGCAGGGAGCCCCAAGGAAGAGCGGGGGGGGGTGTGGCTGAGCCCGAGACCGGATGGGGCCAGAGTGGTGGGGGGAGGGCACCCCCAGGGCCCTGCCAGTGGCTGGCAGGTGTGGCCCCGGTGGGAGCACCCCAGTGCTCAGCCACAGCATGGGAGCCCAAGAGTGCTTCTCACCTGCGTGGTACCTCCTGGTCAGCATACTTGACGGCTACCGTGTAGGGCCCATCGGTGGCTGGGGTGTAGTGGACGGTGTGGGTGCCATCTCCCTTGTCACGCACCTCTACAGGCTCGGCTACACCTGAGCAAGGGGGGAGGGTCAGCAAAGCCTCCTGGTGCCCTGCCCCGCCTCCTTCCACCCTGCCCCAGACATTCGGTACCTGTGGGGCCCAGCACGGCCACTTGCAGTGGGGCCCGGCCGGCTTGGCTGCAGTCCACCGTGAAGGTCTGGGGTACCCGGGCCCTGACACCGGCCCCCAGCCCCGGCCCTGAGCACTTCACCTTCCCAGGGTCCACCACATCCTTCACCGGCACCCGGAACGGGCTCCCTGCAAGGAGAAGGACATCAGCCCCTACCCACCTACCCAGAAAGGTCTCTGACGCCGAGGAGGCAGGGGAGAGGTTCTCCCTGCCTTCCCTGCCTCTGAAATATCCTCAGAGAGGCCAGACCAACATGTACAAATGCTTAGGAACTTGCTCATAAACGGGGACAAATAAACTTGGCTGCAGACTAAGGTGAGGCAAACCTTATGTGCTGGGCCACAGGCCTGGAAGAAGACCTTAAATTAATAAAATGCTAAAAATGGATTATTTTAAAAATAAAATGCGCTTTTGACCATGAAGTTAGAAAAGTTAAGGTGGAAAAAAAAAATGACCAATTTCAGCATGCCTAAGCTCTGCAATAACAGAAGACATGACCTGCCCAAACAGCGCAGCCCTGTTCTTTGCGCGAGGAGGCATGAGAGAGAGGCTCTCCTCTAATGGCGAGAGTGGCCTGGACTGTGCCTGAGTGACAACCTGTGAGGTCTGGCGCTCCAGGCAAAGGGCCGGGACGCCAGCCCTGGGCCTGTGGGAATGAACTGAAGGGTTGTCCCATCAGCAACAATCACTGCCCTGCCTCTTGGCCACAGCCTCAGCAGCCACGCGTTGTCACCGATGCCTTCCCTGCACAACCCTCCCCCGCCACCCACTCTCTCGCACACCTGGGATGGGCCGCCCCCCAAAGGTGATGTTGACGTCGTAGTCTCCAGCGGTGAAAGGGATGTACTCCACGGTACAGCTGCCATCTTTGTTGTCCTTGCAGGACATCTTGGCTTCTGAGGGGCCCTCGATGGCTAGGCCAAGGCCTCCGGTGCCAGCTCCCCTGCAAGGCAACACCCTTCTCAGCTCTGCTAGGAACGGTGAGTAGGGAGAGGGAAGAGCCGCTGAAGGGGGTGGGTGGAGGACAGAGGGCAGGCTGCTAGGTGCCCAGCTGAGGAGGGACAAAGGAGCTGATCTTGAAACACCAGGGGAGGTAGGCTCCTGGGTCACCCTGGAGAGGGGGTGGGATGAGGCGCACACAGGAAGGACAAGGGAGAAGGGTGAGTAGCTGGGATCAGGGTGGCTACAGCATCGGTGTCCAGATTAGGAAAGGGGGAGGATACCTGGTCTCCACAGTGAAGTGGTTGGCCTTGTTGACCAAGCCGCTCTCCAGGCCGGGCCCAAAGGCCCTCACGCGGGTGGGGTCACAGCCCTCGGTCACGCCCACTCGGAAGGGGCTCTTGGGCACAGCTACGTCATCATACAGGACCTCCACCAGATGCACGCCTGGAAGCCAGCCACACAGGGTGATCAGGGCGTGTGCAGCCCCTAGCACCCCATCCGTACTGAGAGTCATCGGTTCCCCACCGTCCCCGCTCGGCCCAGGTCCTCACCCTCTTCATAGGCTGTGTACTGCACTCGGTAGGTGCCGTCCCCGTTGTCTGTCACATAGGTGTCCGTCTTAGCACCCGAGGGGTTGAGCACACGAGCTGTCACGTGGTTCCCACCTGTCGCTGTTAGGGATCTTGCGTCCACAGTGAACTCAGTGGTCACCTCACGCAGGACACCTGGGTCCCAGGAAAAGAGTACTCCGTGTGAGTCAAGGGCAGCCTCACATAGTCGCTCATGCCTCCACCCTCCCCAGCTTTCAGGCTCTTGCTCTTATCCGCTACTTCCCAGCCTGAGCCCAGCCACCCTCTGCCCCCCCCCCCCCCCCCC
>NC_064816.1:139855018-139867084 GCF_023721935.1 Panthera uncia | reverse complement strand
CCCCCCCCCCCCCCCCCCCCCCCCCCCCCCCCGTGTGCTCCAGGCCCCTGCTTCGCTCCCGTCACCACCGTGTGATATTCTGTTCGTGTCAGGCACCCCACCAGGCTGTGGGCCCTTCAAGGGTGGGTCTGGGTCTTCCGTCTCCTTCCACTCTCATGCCTCGCCAGGGGCTGGCCTCCAACAGGTGGCCACTCACACTCACTGAACTGGGATGAACTATCTCTTGACCTTCTACCCAAAGCTTTCCCACTCTATTCTCTACACTGGGGTCCTTAGCTTTCTCAGATCAGGCACCTGATCTGAAAGCTGGGATCTCCCCGGAAAGACGCACATAGGCAGACACAGTTTTGCCACGTGAGCAGAGGCAAAGCTCCACGCCCAGCCTCTGGCCCTTGGCTCCTTCTCTGGGGTACCTGAGCCCTAAGGACTCCAAGCGTGCCCAAACCCTCCTTTTACCTCTGCCTTGGCCCTCCCTGAGCCCTCAGCCCTGCTCCCTCCCTCCTGCTGATGTCCAGGGCTCCCTGACCAGCTCCGCCTCTCTCACTCACCGTGAGGCTCCACCCCGGGCCCTGAGACCTTGACTCCACTGGTGTCGACAGCAGGCTGCACGTGGACGCGGGTAGGGAATTTGGGGACAGGGTGCCCGCCATACTTGATGGTAATTGTGTAGGTGCCAGGAAAGGCGGGGCTGTAGGTGATGTGGTAGGTGCCGTCGGCATTGTTGTGGATCAGCACCTCGGCCTTGACACCGGCGTCCGACAGGATCTCGATGGTCAGCTCAGCCTCGCCAGCCTCCGAGCAGTCCACTGTGAAGGTGGCCGCCTCGCCAGCCTTGCCACGCTCCAGGCCCGGCCCACTGGCCCGCACCTTGCTCGGGTCGAACACGGGCCGGATGGTGGCCTTGAAGGGTGAGCCAGGGATGTGGGCTTCGGCAAACAAGATGTTGATGGTGTACTCGCCGGGCTCCGTGGGCAGGTAGCTGACAGCACATGAGCCATCACCGTTGTCCTGGCACTCAATCTTGGCCTCACAGGGGCCCTCCACAGTCAGCCCCAGGCCGCCCGTGCCAGCCCCCTTGGTGTCAATGGAGAACGGTGCCGGGGTGCCTACCAGGCCGCCCTTGAGACCAGGCCCATAAGCACAGACCTAGGGAGAGGAGCAGGCATATAGTTTCCTTACATCCGGCCTCTCCCGTGCCTGGTCTTCGTGGCTCCCCACCCAGCTAAGCACCTTTAACTGTAGCAGCTATGACAGGCTGAGTCCTTACAACAATTCTAGATGAGGGAACGGAGGCTGACAGATTAAATAGTTTGTCTCGGTTAGTGAAGCTGGAGCCCAAGCCCGGGTGTGATCAAAGGCCACACTCTTCATAACTAGGCTGTTTCAAAGGCAGGTCCTGAGATGGAAGGATCACCGTGGCCTTGGACCCAGGGCTGTAGTCATTCCAGGTACACGGGCCCTCTTGCCTCCGTGACTCATCCATTTTCCCTATAAACCCTCAAATCCCAGCTCCCTTCAACTCCTATCTCCTTACCTTGGAGGGATCGGGGGGCAGGACACCCTCCACAGCAAAGGGGCTACCGGGCACTGGGTGACCATCGTAGGTGATGTCCACCTTGTAGGGTCCCTCCTCAGGGGGCATGTAGCGCACGGCCTGGGTTTCAGCTCCGCCCCCAGGCTCCAGCTTGCAAGGGATGGGGCGACGGGAGGGTGAAGTCATCCGCACATCCAGCTGCCCTTGACCGCCAGCCCCACGTGTGTTCACAGAGAAGGCCTGTTCTTGCCCCACAGCCACCTCTGCAGAGAGGTCAAGGGGCACAGTGAGCAGAGACTCTGGCCCACCCCACAGCACTTCTCCCTTCCAGGGTGGCTCCTGCCCCACTTACTGCTGTTCAGGCCTTGAACTTTGACTTTGCTGAGATCCAATGGGGGTGCCACATTCACCACAAAGGGGCTCTTGGGGACAGGGTCCCCACCGTAGGTCACCGTCACTGCCATGTTGCCCTATCAGGTACAAGAAGAGGTTAGAACTGGGTGGCTTAGACATGGCCTGGCAACATGCCCTTGGCCGATGTGGACCTCGGGCTCAGAGTGGCACAGCCAGAGAGGATAGGTGCCAGGAAAGGGCCAAGACGACCCAGAAGTGGTCCTAGGAGACCGGCGGAAGGAGATGCAGGACCCTCGTCAACCAGGATGGGTGGGGTGGGGAGGAAGTGGGACACACCTGCTGGACGGCCGTGTACTTGACGGTGTAGGAGTAGTCATGGTTGTCGATGATTTCAAAGTCCCGCACGGCCTCACCCTTGGCAGCCCCGGCAAAGTGCACGTCCAGCTTGGCCTTGCCGGCTCCCTTGGTCAGCACCGTGAAGTGAGTGGGCTTCCCGACTTCCACACCTGGGGAGCCCACCCCAAGACAGCGGTGAGGGCCTGGTGGACACCTAGCATCGATCCCGGCCCAGCCCAGCCCCCGCCCAAACGCCTACCCGTGCGGTTCAGCCCAGGGCCCTCGGCCTTGACTTTGCTGGCATCGTGGGATGGGTCCACCTTAATGTGGAAGGGGCTGGCAGGGATCTCCTGGGTGGAAAAAAAAGATCTGGTCAGGGTAGGCAACGGTAGCTTCTGAAACAGCCCCTTTGTTCCTTCTGAGGCCCGCCGCCCGCACACAGAAAGTGCTCTGTCGATGGCCGCGCAACTGTCCCCAAAGGACAGGATATGAAGCTGCGGCTTAGGCTTGGAGGCTGCAGGCCACCAGTGACGGCCAGAAGCCAAGGGTAGGGTACCTGGTTGGCAAACAGCACCATAATGGTGTAGCGGCCGGCCCCTGGGGGGGTGTACTTGACTGTGAAGGTGTCATTGTCGTTCTTGATGATGTCAAAGTCGATGTCAGCTTCTGCAGGGCCCACCACTCCGGGAGCGCACTTGATGCCGATACTCACGTCACCTGAGGGGAGCCAGGCACAGGGCCATGAGTGGGTTCTCAACGGCTGCCCCCACTTAGCTAGAAGCAGGATCTGGCCAGAGTGCAAGCCCCACCTACCCAGGCCCCACCCACTCCCCTGACCACAGCCAGGCACACCTTGCCCAGCCTCGCTGCAGTCCACGGTGAAATAGGTAGGCTCGTTGGCCTTGAGGCCCGTCTTCTCCACGCCTGGGCCATACACCTTCACCCGCTCGGGGTGACTGCCTTCTCCCACGTTCACCTGTCGGGAGGAGGTTGATGCTCAGCCCAGGGCCCCTCCCACAGGCCCCATACCCCATCACTACCCACCCCGGCCTCAGCGGGACCAGCCTCAGCCTCTTTGTGGGTTTTGAGGTGGGGAGTGGAGACAAGGTCCCAGGGACAACCAACATCTCCTGTATGGGGCTCCACCCTCCCTCTGGGACCCCAGGCGGCCGGGGGGGCAGGACAGGAGGACACACCCGGAAGGGGCTCTTGGGCACATTGACGCCTCCCCAGGAGATGATGATGGTGTGTTTAATGGGCTTGGTGGGCACGTAGGAGCAGCGGAAGGTGCCGTCGCCATTGGGGATGACCATGATGTTGACAGGGCAGCCATCAGCATCCTGGGTGGGGGGGGTAACCAAACGAGAGTCTTAAGAACACTCCGGCCTCCTCAGAGCACTGACGCCCTCTACTGGCCTCAGGCAGCCCTCCTCACCTACTGCCTCAGACCTCAGGCCAGAAGAGCCCAGCGCCACGTGCTATGGTGGCGGGGAGCACGCCCTGGGAGCCATTTGTGTGGCCCAGCCTCCCAGCCCAGGCATCTGCAATGTGTTAGCTGGGAAAAGGCTGGTTTAAATCAATGTTTCTAAAATTGAATAGTGAACATGTTAAAGGAAAATCATCCTCTTGAACCCAAGAGTACATTAGTTAACTTCTAGGGATTAGCGGACAGCAGCATGAGAAATGGACTTGGGAAGTCAATGTCATATTCAAATCGTCTTTCAACTGCAAAATTATTAGTACAAAAAAATACACTTTTGGTAAAATATGTTCATAAGGTTATCATCAGAAAACACATTTTTAAGTTTCCCATAGTTCTTTTGGATCCGTGAGAGTCAAGCCGGGCCAGTGACGCTACAATTTCCTCTGCCTCTCACCTGCCTCTGCCCTCCCAGGGTTCCTGCCCAGGGCAATGGGGGTAGCAGGACCGGGCAGTGACTTACCTGGGCATACAGGTTCAGGTCTCCCTTGCCAGCAGCACGGGCATCGATGGTGAACTCTGCAGGCTTGTCCACAATGCAGCCAGTGGGCTCCAGGCCAGGCCCAAAGGCCTTCACCTGTGCAGGGGGAGGAGCGGAGGGCTAGGTTGGGGACTGGAGGAGGGCCTGCTCACCCCATCCTGGGCTAGTATGCAGGCCCAAGGACCCCACCTTATCCGGGAAGCAGTCAGGTGCGGCTGGCTGGATGTGGGCAATGAAGGGTGAGTCTCGGATGTCCTCGTCATCGCAGATGACGTGCACGGCGTACTCCCCAGGTTCCGTGGGCCAGTACCGCACATCGCAGGAGCCATCCCCCTTGTCATCACACTCGATCTTGGCCTGTGAGGGCCCCTCGATGGAGAATCCTGGGCGCGACGGAGGGAAGATCAGGGGGTCCAAGAGGCAACTTGGACACTCGGGCAGGTCTCCTATCGCTCCCTCAGTCACCCCTCTATCCCACTCCGTCTCATCCTGATACTATCCAGCGTTCCCGCCTCCCGTCCCCAGTCACCCCCCGTGTCCCTCCATCGCACCACTCCCCAGCGTTCCCACTTGCTGCCACCCAGCCACTTACCCAGTGTCCCCACCTCCGTGCCAATGGCCTCCACCACAAAGTCGGCCGACTTCCCCACCTGGCCAGTTTTCAGGCCGGGACCCCAGGCCCGTACCTTCTGTGCTCCTGCCTCTGGGCTCACCTGTACCTCAAAAGGACTGGGCGAAGAGGGATCTGGGGTCAATGCCGGGAAGCACCTCTGCCAGAGGTACCAGTCCTCTCTTCCCTCAGGCAGCCCGTCCTCCTCTCCCCAGCCTGTGAGGCCCCAGACAGGCAGGCCTGGCGGGTGCGTGGTGCTTACCTGCGGGGGATGGCATAGCCGCCCCACGTGATGGTCACCACATACTTCCCAGGCACCACAGGGTGGTACTCACACTCGAACACACCATCTCCAGCCTCTCGCACTTTCACTGGCTCTTCTGTGCCCTCTGAGGAGACGGGGAGCACACAGGGAGGTGATCACCAGTCTGAGAGCCACAGATCCTCAATCCCCTCAGGGACCCTGGCACCCGGGCCCAGCCTGAGGGCAGTGCGACTAGTGGGCAGAGCTGAAACTCGGGCAGGGACCACATGCCATCCCTGTGCATGACACCCAGAGTAGCATGTAGGGTGAAAAGGATCATTTCCAGTTTGCTGGTGAGAAACTGAGGCAAGAGAGGAGACAACATGCCTAAGGTCCCATGGTACCTCTGGGCAGAGTCTCTTCTTGGAGTCTCTCCGGGGCGGGGCATGGTGCTCGTTGTCACTGCCCTCAGGAAGCCAGAACCACGGGCCATATTTCCTCCCTGCTCTCCCACCCCCCAGTCCTGGGCCCCGGCACTCACTTGGCCCTTTGACTGTGACCTTGAGCTCTCCGCTGCCGGCACCCTTAGTGAACACCTTGAAATCAGCCACCTCTTTCACACGCACACCCTTGGGCTGCAGGCCCCGCCCAGAGGCACGGCAGGCGTTAGGGTTACAGGCTGGGGGTTGGAAGGAAAAGATTAGGGGTGCTGAGGGGCTGGAGACAGAGCCTCAGCCCCTCACCACTCATTTCCCACCTCACTGGACATAGTCTTCCTGACCCTCACAGGCACGGGCTATGGCCTCATGCAGTCCTCCCCCGTGCTCCCCAGGGCCCCCGACACAACTGGGGCCCTTGGGAGCCATGCTGGACGAGGAGCCGGCTACAAGAAACCCTCCGTGCTGGGCTTCTCAGAGTCAGTGTCACTTGGGACACAGACATGGCAGAGCCTGGGCAGAGAGTGGGGCAAAGAGAGAGAGGGGAAGGCCCCAAACCACCCAAAGCCACCCACCCAGAGCCATCTGAGCCTTCTCAGGCAGAGCCACCATAGCAGCTTTAGGACTAGGTCATGCCATAAAACACTAAGCGAGGCCACAGAACGAGATATTCAACATAACATGAAGCCTTCTGCAGGTCACAGGCAATGCATGGAAATCAGCCTGCCACAGAACACTACCAGTGGCAATGAACCCAGACCTTGCTACTGAACGCAGGCCAAAGAAGAGTGATCTCAGACTGCCACGGAACACATAAAATGGCATAGGACCCAATGGGATGCCACAAAACAGGCAAGGACGTATAATCCAGGCCTACCACAGGACACAGGCAATGGCACAGAACCTGGGGCCCATCACAGAATGCCACAGAAGGGGGGCAATTCCACACTGCCTGGGCCATTCCACACAGCACAGGTGAGGCCAGTCAGCTGTGGCCATGCTGGCCCCACCTCCCCTGGACAGTACTAACGTGGCACCACTTTCTTGGCCTGGTGGAAGATGGGCACGGAGGGGACGTGTGACGGCAAGGGCTCTGAGCGGCAGGGAGAGAACCAAGTGGCGGGAGTCACCACCCGAGGGCCGGGGGTATGGGTGCCCATCACATATGCCCCCACAACCCTTGCAAGGTGGCACCTGTCTGTATACTTTGCTGTGGTCTCCGGACCCTCCCTGGGATAGTAGGTGGAGAGATGACCGGGATGAGATCTCTCCAGAGCTACCCCCTGCCCCCGTCCCATGGATATTCTACCTATTCTAACGCCGGCTCCCCTCCCACCCCTGGATTTAGTGGTTCGTTTCCCATAAACCCTCAGCCCCGGAATTTGGTGCCAATTCTCTCTGTGTCCTGGCCTCAGGGAGGGTGGCTGTGGGGCTGGGTGAAGGGCCTTTTACCTTCAGCTACATGGACGGGGAAAGGACTGCGGGTGATGGGGGCACCAGCGAAGGCCACATGCACCGTGTGGGGCCCCTCCATCACAGGCCTGTACGTGCAACGGAACGTGCTGTCGCCCTTGTCCTCCAGGGCCACCTCCACTGTGTCCCGCCGGCCCTGCGGGTCCACGATCACCACGGCAACATCACCAGTGCCGGCCCCTGCCGTGCACAAAAAGCCGTCAGCAACCCCCTCTCTGGACACAGACAGCTGCTCGGGGCTCCCTCACCCTGGGACCACCCACCCTCTGGCTGAGACCCTGCCCCTGTCCCCCATCCACATCACCCCATGTAGTCATGCGCTGCCCGCCTGACATCCCCCTAGGGCCCATCCTTACCCGCAGTATAGATGTCAAAGTACGTGGGTTTGTTGGCCACATTGCCCACAGGCTCCAGGCCAGGGCCACGGGCTGACACCTTGTTGGCATCTCCCAGAGCCATGCCCACGTTCACCTCAAAGGGACTGCGTTCGATATTCTGGCCAGCAAAGAGCACAGTCACCTGCAGGGCAGGGGCCAAATGTTAGCCTCTCGGGGAAAGCAGTTCTTTTGAGAGGGGGTGGATGGGCAGGGCGCAACCGAGGCTGGGGAGAGGTGGGCTGCTGGGCATGCTGGGGTGGGCTGCGAGCTGAGAGAGGGCTCCACGACGACAGAGCCAAGGACGTGAGCGGGATGGGGAGGGTCGGCAGGGAGATACCTTGTGCAACCCAGCAACCTTGGGCACATAGGAGACAGCATAGGTGCGGTTCTTGTCATTGTTGGGAACCACTTTGGCCTATCGGGAAGGGAAAAGACCGGAAGTCACAGAGGCTGCAGCCCCTCCTGACCCCACAGTGCCTGGCAGCACCCACGGTGATGCTTCCCCCAGAACCCGGCCTAGTAGTTAATTCTGGCAGCCATCTCCAGGCCAGTCCCGCTAGCAGCCCGTGGTCTCTGGTTCGAAGCCCATGCCATTCCCTCTCGTCCTCAGCAGCTCTCCATACCTCCTCGGTGTGGCCCTCAGGGTCCTCAATGTAGACCAGCACCTCGCCCACGCCGGCATCCACCGTCTGCACGGTGAAGTGGGCAGGCTGTAGCACAGTGTTGCCGTGGGGCTCGATGCCTGAGGGACAGACGGCAGAGCCAGGTTACTTAGGAAGACCCATCCTAGGATGGACCCGACTGCCCAGGGAAGACCGGCAGGGACTCGACACGTACCAGGCCCGTAGGCGATGGCCTTCTTGGGGTTCAGCTGTTTAGAGCGAACAGGGGCACCAGGTTTGAGTTTGGCCTTGGGGAACTGGGACAGGTAGGTCATGACAGAATGCTCATCCACGTTGGGGTCCACAATCTCCTCGGGGGCAATCACCTGCCACAGGGAAGAAGGGAGTTACAGGGTGCCCTCTACCCAGTGACCTCGGTGCTCTCTCCCCTCTTGACCGGGCATCCTCATAGACCCAACCTCCGTCCTGGCCCTCCTGGCCCCCTACTCTCCCCCACCCTCTTTGTTCGTGTACCTGGGGCACCCCGAGCCAGTCGTCCGCCTGCTGCATGGCCTCCCGGGCGTTCTCCACAGGCTGGTTGGGGTCCCAGGCTTCCCAGTCAGGGCACAGGCCTAGAGGGATGGTAGAGGGAGACGATGAGTAGGGGAAGGCAGCCAGTCAGAATGCAGAGCATCTGCTCACCCGACACCCTCACAGGCTGCGGGGTCACGCCCGCTGCCGCGCAGCTCTGGGCCCCTGACCAGCCAGGTTCTTGCTGCCCCCCTATGTTACGGACCATCGCTGGGATGCCCATCGCCATTGGGAGGCGCGGCAGCCCTCCCTAGCACCAACAATGAGGCCTTTCTGCCCTGGCTGACGCAGCCTGGCACCAGCCCTGCCAGTCAGCCTTCTGCCGGCCCAGGCCCCAGCGCAGACCCTGTCAGGACAGCCCCCCCCCCCCAATCCTTCCCGCCTCACTCCTGCTGCCTCGGGGCAGCAGGTTCCATCCTGCACATGCTTCTGACGCCATCCTCTACAAGGTCTCCTCACAGCCTCCCTCAAGTCCTAGAGCTCCAAACACTTCCCACGTCAGCCTTAGAGCCGAAGACACCCTCATTAGCCACTTGGGGAAACTGAGGCACATAAGGGCATGTTATGAGAGGATAGGTTCTCCTCTGTGGCCACCCAAAACACAGCCCTCCTAATGGGAAGAATGCTGAGGCAGCTCCAGATCACTCCTGTCAAGGGGTGCAAAGGTCAGGGGGTGCCTGGTCCAGGCCAGAGCTGGAGGAAGGGTGATGCTCACTGGCTGGGAGGGGGCCGGCTCAAAGGCTGGAATCCATGACTGGCCGGAACAGCTGAGCTCACTTCTGGCGGCCTCACCAGCTGTGGGCAATGGCTCAGCAGCTGGGAATGCTTCCCAGGCGGCTGGTGCCCCCGCCTCCCACCCCCTGCTCCCCAGCTGACCCCAGACTGGGGAGGATTCTCCCAAGGGGCCATGGCTCCCCAGAAGCAGAGCTGACCGACTCAGATTAGAAGGCGATCTATCTTCTTGGGAGGTGATGGTCAGAAAGGGAGATGCCTATAGGGCAGGGCTCTAGCCAGTCATGGCCTCAGTCTTCTCATGGGCCCTGACTGCCCCCCCCCCACCTGACCGGGCCAGGGCCTACGTTTGAGAGGACAGTGTTGGGCCACCTGTCACTGGGCAGCAGCACACCAGCCTCAGTCCCTCCTCAAACCTCTCCCAGAGCCTCACAAAGAAGAACCCTCTCAGGGTCTGACTTCTGGGCTTCTTGCTACAAGTCCTACCACATTTCCTTTCTCTCAGCTCAGCAGAAATGGTACCCGTATGGCAAAGTAGGACACTCATGGAGCAGGAAGTTGAGACCTTGGGCTCAAGTTCAGTTCTGCCACAGATAAACTGTGTGATCTTGGACAAATCACTGGCCCTCTCCGGACCTCATTGCCCTGACTGTAAAATGAGGAATTCTGAACCTTTTGCTGCAAGCTGCAGTATCTGTCACACCCGCAGGAAGGGCCTGTCACCAGCAATGACTGTCGGAGCAGAGGGCAAGCCCCACAGGCCGTCCTGATCCCCCAGCCCGGAGATATGCATTCTGACAGCCACAGCCCTCAGCACCACCAGCGAAGGGCTCCATGATGGGCCCACTGGTCCACTTACCAGGGGCACAGTTGTCCACCAGGGCGCCCAGAGCTTTGCCATCCTGCCAGTCACGGTTGAAGTTAGTGATGGGCAGCTGGGGCACCTTGTTCTGGATCCAGCCGAGCAGACGCTGCTTGGGCGTCTGCTTGCGGGCGTCCTCGTCCTCCTCATCCTCCCACATGGGCATGGAGATAGAGTAGTGTAGGATCAGCGTCCAGATCAGACCCAGGATCAGCTTCAGGTTCCCATCCACAATGGCCTTGCTGTCTGCAGAGTGGAGGGGACACGCTGGGCTCAGCGAGGGGGCTGCCCTCCACAGCTCAGCTCACGAGGCAGCTGCTAGAGCAGAGGGGGTCAGGCCTCCCGCTTTCGGAACCTGCCCCCTTCTCTGCCTACCGAATTCTCACCCTCCAGCAAGGCCAAGGCCGCGCCCAGAGGCCTAACGTTTGGGGTCTGCCTACAGCGTGCCCCACAGCAGGTACTTTCACCTGTGGAACAGCGCGTGCGTGGGCCTCCATCCGGCTACAGGCCCCCTGGCGATCATCCGGGATTATAAGCCTCTGCGGGGGGGCTGCGCCGTTTTCATTTTTTAAGTTCTTTTGAGGTGTGCCTGACACACAAGCTGCACGTATTAAACTGGACAAGCTTTGACAACATGTATGTGCCTATAACGCCATCACCACAAGTCATAAACCTATCCACCTCTCCCCAGATTTCCTTGCACGTACCCCTTTGTGGTCCCTCCGCCTGCCCTTCCTTGTCCCCCTTTCCAGGCAACAACTGGTTTGCCCTTGGTTACTATGGATTAGTTTGCATTTTCTAGAGATTTATACAAATGGAATCATATAGTAAGTACTCTTTGGTTTCTTTCACAGTAGACACTATTTCTCTACACTCAGAGCCTAGGACTTAGTAGGATCTCAGTAAATACTAGTTGAATGAATATTTAAAAAACTGAAATTAGAGAGGAATTAGAACTAACCTGGTTCCAGCCGAATTCTCCTCTTGAACACCATAAAAGGCTTTTGGAACAAAGTTCGGGGAGGGGGGAGGGAGAGGGGGGTACAGTGCATGCTTGGGTAAGGCTTGGAAATCATGTTTTCAAATGCTGGGGCCAGTGGGATTTCACATGAGCCAGGGGGAATGTCACCCGTGTGGACTCAAGTCTCAGGAGCTGAGACTCTTCACCCATCCCCACCTTGGAGGAATACTAGGGACCAGAATCGCTTCCTCAAGATTCGGGAGACCTCGTTCTCCTCCAACAGCCAGAGTGAAATATCCAGGAGCCTGGATGGCCTACAGTATGAGTCTTTGGAAGCCAGCTTATTTGTAAAGGGCAATGCAGGCCTGAAATCCATCAGCTTCCCTGAACACTACTTTTAGGAGGTTGGGAGGGGGGGACAGAAGATTCAGCCTTGTTTACTGGCGTTGCCTGAGAGATGGGAGAGGGTGGGGCTGGAGGCGCACCCCCCTCTCCCCCCCCACACCCACACCCCTTACACAACTTTTCCTCCTCCCCTAGATCTTGGGAGAAAACAGTCCGGAGACCAAAGGCCTGGGGAACCCCAGCATCCCCCACCCCATCCCCACCAGCCCCCAGGAGGGGGAATCACAGCCTCTCTATCCCTCTGGCCTCCAGCTCTGGCCCCCTTGGCTCCCCCACCCTTTCACTGATTCATCCTTCCTTCCCCGGCAGCTCCCCAGCCCGCCCCCTCTCCCCCTGGCTCTGCTGCAGCACAAAGGTTTGGCAGCTTTCAGATTCCATGACACAACTCACTCCCGGCCTCCCGGTGCTTCAGGGCGCTCTCTCAAACACACAGGCCGCCATACTCTCACACAGTCTTGACACCCAGTGCCCCAAGGCCTCTCACCACCCCGACAGTCTCCAAAGCCAGTGCTCACACACCCAGAAGAGCTTCTTGCAAACCGGGGGGGGGGGGGGGGGGGGGGGGGGGGGGGGGGGCGGTGGGGGGG
>NC_064816.1:139794685-139854918 GCF_023721935.1 Panthera uncia | reverse complement strand
GCTTGGGGCAGGAGAGGGACCTAGAGTCCTGCTCCGGAGCAATGACCTTCCTCTCCAGACCCATTCCTGCCCCAGGCCAGGCAGAAAAGGGGAGCTCAGGCTTCCTCCCTCCCACCCTGGGCCACCACTTCTTCTCCAGCCTGGGGACACCCCCCAAAGGGGTGGGAAGAGCCCTACAGCCAGACCCTGAGGCCACCCCAGGCCTCAAGGGTGGGGAAGGAGAGAGGGCCCTGGCGAGGGAGGTGCCGGCACAGCTGCTGCCCCCCTCTGGCCCCTCCCTCAGCTGTTGGCTCTAGAAGGAGTAGCAACTGGGGAACAGCTGCGGCACAGAGCTGCCTCATTAGGCCTCTTTGTTTGGAGGGGCTGAGGGGCTGGTGGGGGCCGGGTTGGGGTGCTGGGGTAAGGGCACACAGCTCCTTCAACCCGGGCTGAGCACCCCGTTCTTTAGCTGGGCTTCCCAGCCCCCAGCCCCCACCCCACTCCTGGAAAGGGAAGTGGGGAGTCTTTCTGACCCCCTCCCAGGTGCCCAGATGCTCCATCAAAGTCCTGAGATAAGGCCCAGAGCAGGCCGCCCCCCCCCCCCCCAACCACAGCCCCTTCCCACCACTGATCGGGCCAGAGGGAACCAGAGGAAGCAGAAAGCCGCCCCTGGTGGGGAATCCCTTGACATCTCCTCAGGGTCGAGCAGCCCCGCCCCCTGTGCCCCCTCCCTCCACCCTCAGCCTCAGGCCCGGCCCCAAATTGCTGACAGCTTATCTCATCAGCACGAGTGAGCCACTTGGCCCAAATGGGGAACAGTTCCCCTTCCTCTCAGCGGGAACCCAGGAGCGTCCCTCCCGCCCCCAAACCATCTTTTCCTTCTTCCCCCTCTACTCTGAGCCGGCCCCTCCGCTGTTGAGCCAAGGGGCCGGAGCCAGGCACCGCCATGGGGGAGGGGAGAGGTGCGCTCAGGAAGGATGAGGCCTGGAGAGGGGCCGGCGGCCCCCGCAGCGGGGAGGGGAGAGGAAGGCTGAGCAGTTTCCTATAAAGTCCTGGTGAGGCCGCGGGCCCTCCTCTTGAGACCCCACCTGGGACCGTCAGTCTGTCGGTCAAACCTCAGCATGCAGGGGGATGACAGCCCCAGGACTGACTTGTCTCTGATTCCCGCACACAAATCCTCCGACCAACCCCCCACCAACACACACTCTGTAGCCCTCACCCCACTACACACACCAGGGTCCCCTCCCCCACCCCTGTCCTCAGGCTTGTCCTTCTGGAAAGCTCAGAGACATCTGCTGTGTCACGGAGGCAGGGCTATTTCCAGGCCAGAGCGGGTGGGGTGGGGGGGCAGTATTGGGGCAGGAGGGGTAAGGCCTAGAGAGGGGACTGGACAGGGCAAAGGGCCCCAGACTGACTTCAGCTGCTAATTCAGGAGGCCTAGAGATGCCCTGAGGGAGAGTGGGGGTGGACAGATATTCAATTATCTTTGGGGTAGCCTGGTGGGGGGAAGGCATCGGACCCCATGTGAAACTCTTCTCCTGGGGCTTTGGGGTGCACCCCAAGGGGCCCTTTCCTGTAAATCACAGCAAGACTCTTAAGAGCTCACCACTGGGGTAGGGGGGTCTTCTCTAGGCCCCCAGCCAGCAGGGAGGACTGCAGGGCTGTGAGGGGAGGAGCAGCCTCTGACCACTCAGAGCCCACCCTCAGCTCCCCAAGCTCCCAAGCCTGGAGCGCTTCCCCACCCCCACCAGCACTGATACACCTTCCAAATCTGGTTACACTCAATGACTTCCTCCCTTCTACAGGCCTTCCCCTCCCTCCTCTCAACCCAGACAGTTAGCTACAGCCAATCCAGTCTTAGGGAGTGGGCTGGGGCCTGGCATGGACTTAGGGGAGCACCCTCCTGCGCAGGCTAAAGCAGGAGGTGGATAGGCAGGGGTTAAGGTTTTCTGCCCTCTCTTAGTGCCTTTTTAGGTTTCTGAGGCTGGGCCCTGCCTGCCCTGGCCCAGGGGCCTGAACCCAGCTGCTAAGCACAGGCCTGTGGAGTCCGCCTGCCCCCCCCCCCCCAATGCCTGCCTAGCCACCAGCTTCCCTGACCTGCCTTCAGCCTGCTTCTCCCCCATGGACGTGCTGGGAGGCAAAGAAGCTCTTTGCTTTGTTTAGGGAGTAAATGCCCCCCAGGAATCAGTAATGGGCACCCTGTCTTCTCAAGCATGGGCTGGGATGGCCCCATGGCAAGAAAGGGGACAATGAGTAGAGGCGGGTTGATGGGAGTGTGTGCCGGGAGGCTGAGCTGGACGACTTAGAAACGGTAAGGTGTGGACTCCCCTGGGGAACCCCAATATTCCGCTGAAGGGACAGAGGGGTGTGAAGGCACTGCCCATATGGCCTGCATCGATGGCAGGAGAGCAGGGGCCAGGGCCCTCTCCCTGGGCCAGGGGGCCACCCTCTGTCCTATCTCAGCTCCCGGCACCCACCCAGCACCTGTGTCCGCCGCCCCCAGGGGCCAGCCCTTTCTTGGGGGCACTTCCCCCTCCCCGCTGTGTCCGTGCACTGCTCGCCCGCACTGACCGATGGACACGAGCTTGATGTGCTCGCGCTCCAGGAACTCGAGGGCCACGGACACGTTCTCCAGCTTCATCTGGCGGAAGTTGGGGCGCGGGTGGAACTTGCGATACATGCGCTTCTGGCTGAGCACCTCGAGCAGCGCGATGAGGCGCAGCCCGTCGCTGAGGTCTCGCTGCAGGTCGGTCAGGCGCTTGCCCACACACTTCAGGTGCTCGTTGCACCAGCGCGTGAACGTGTTCTGCTGGATCTTCTTCCACGGCGCGTCCTCTGCCAGGTCCTTCTCCGTGGACGGCATGTCGTCCACCTCGTCGCCCAGGCCGAGGCCGGCGGCCTCTGAGTAGCTGCTGTTGTTCATCATGCTGGCGCGGGCTGGGGCGGGGGCTGCTCTGCCTGCTGGGCTCGGGCTGGGCTCGGGCTGGGGCTGGGGCGCTGTCGGGGCGCTGTCGGGGCGCTGTCGGGGCGCGACCGCGGGACTCGCAGCTCTGCGCTGCGCTGCTCTCAACTTGTCTCGCGCCCTGGCTGGTGGGACTCGGCTGGCCTCCTCGGCTCCTCGGCCGCGCTCTCTCTCTCTGTGTCTCTCTCTCTCTCCCTCCGGGGGCGGAGCAGTGCTCGGGAAGTGCGGGCCGGGCCGGGGCGGGGGGTTTAAGAAGCCCCTGGGGCCGCGCCCCCCCCCCCCACGCCGCGCTTGCGGCCCCCGAGTCCACGTCAGAGCGCCGGCCTCCCAGGAATGCCGCCCGGCCCGCGGGTGGGGGCTGAGCCGAGCGGGCGGCCCCGCCTCCTTCCTCCCCTCCCCCCACAGGGCCCGGGTGGCGGGAGGGCTTCCCCCCCCCCACCCCAACACACGCCCCCCAGCCTCGGCCTGGGTCTGCGGCCCAGGCGGGCTCGGTCCTGCGCAGCCGCTCTGGGGAGGTGGATCGCAGAGCTGAAAGGCGAGGGGTGAGCGCACCCTATACCCCCAAACTGAGCGTCGCCAGACGGAGATGAAATACACCCCCTTCATACGCTGTGGGCCTAAAGACACAATGGGGAAACTGAGGCTAGTGGTTGGGGCAAAACACACTGAAGTCGTGCTGACAGAATTTTCTGGATGAATTGGTGGCAGGGCCGTTGACAGGGCCTGGGAGTCCTGGCTCCTGGCCCAGGGTATTGTCCACCTGCAGGGGAAAGGAAGTGTGTGTGCTTGTGTACAGATGGGCTGAGAGGAAGCAGGGACACTGCCCAGGCCGATTAGGAAGAAGGCTTGGGGGTGCTCCACTTTACAGGTAGAAAAGCCTCATTTGAAGCCCAATCCCAGGGTCCCAGGGGAAAGACGGAGGCTGCCCCTGACACAGTGTCCCTGTCACCAGCCTGCTTGGCCTCATCCCCTCAGAATGAAGCTGAGCTCAGGAAGATAGTACCCAATGAGTCACACCGTGTCCCCCCTCCATGTCTGACTCAACCAAGGTGATGAGAGGGCAAGGAGAGACTGCCCGTTGTGCCAGGGAGCCCCCTGGGCAATGTGCCCATTTGGGCCACAAGGCAGATCCTTCCAGCAAAAGGGCGGGTTAGCCAGACAGAAACAGGGAGAGCCTTGCCCAGAACAGCCAAGGGGAAACGTGACGGGGCTGGTGGGCAGGGAGAGCCCAAGGGAGCCAGCCAGAAAGCCTAGGCGGGACTGGGCTCAGGGTAAGCCAAGGGCAGCTGGAGGCCTAGGGTATGGTGACAGCAAGGAAACTGAGGCACTCAGAGGAGCTGCTTGGAGTGAGGGGAAAGAGCTATCAAATGTACTTATATAGAGAATATATAGCCTGCAATTCTGTGTAGCGTACATGTATTCCATATCTCCTGGTACCCCTTTTAGGCCAAACTTCCTCAGCTGCCCCATCCCTCTTGACACAGTAAGGTAGGGCCAGACATTCCCCAACTCAAGCTGTTTGATGATTGACATTTGAGAAGGTTCTGGGACCTTCTAGGTGAATCATTCTATCTTATTCCTCTTCTACCCCCAGGCAGTGTGGAAAGGAAGAAGACAGTGGGCATCTTTGAGGGCTGTCTCTTCAAGGGCAGAATGAAGGCAGTCCCTGTTATGGAGTTCAGAAAAAGGGGGGTTTGGAGGGGGGGGCAGTGCTTATGGCAAAAGGAGTCCATGAATGATTTCTTTCCCTTCTCATTAGGTGGGGGGGGGGGGGGGGGGAGTAGAGAAGGGACAAGAAAAAGAAGGGGGACCTGCTGTGGGGGGCTGGGGGGGGGGGAGCTCTGGGGGCCCTGATAATGACAGGCGAGGTATAAATAGCTTGGGCCCTGCGGCTCATGTTCTGTCGGCTGCCTGTGACGAGGTGCTCAGGAATCCCACTCTCCTATTGGCACGCCCCCTTCTCCAGAACTCTCATTCCCCCCCATGCCACCTTTGTCCCATGTCCAAAACCAACCATCAGGCATCAGTACTGACCATCTACTTGAGAGGCTGAGCTCTCCCGTGGAGAGATGCCCAGCTGGGGACACATGACACATAGCTCGGTCTCACAGGGAGGGAGGGGTGTGCGTGTGTGTGTGTGTGTGTGTGTGTGTGTATGTGTAAAAACGTAGACATTTGACACCCAGCCTGAGGTGCCAGCTCAGGGTTCAGCGAGGTTGTCATTGAAGCCCGGATGAGGAAACTGAGGTACAGATCTGAGACATCTCTCCTGGGGAGGAGAGAGAGGAGTAGGGTGGGTTTGCTTGGAGCTGACAGCCTCTTTACAAACTCTAATGGCTCACAGTCCTGTTTTGTGGGCATTACCTGAGGTCCCCCCGTAAGTTGAGGGCATCCGTTAAGGAGGGGGGATTTCAGAGGGAAGCCGGTGAGTGAAGAAAGAACTCCCAAGTGTAGCCTACCCTCTCTTTGTCCCCTCTCTCCCTCTTCTCCTACCCTCCCTGCAAGAGAGGTTTGTGTGCAGCCCCAGAGGAGTAAGTGAATGGTTGGCAGACAAGGGTGCCCAGTGCCAGGGATGGTTCCCGGCATCCTTCTCACCCCCTCCCACAGAAACCTGAACCTGTTGCTCTCCAGGATAAATCGGGGCCTGACTCAGGCCCCAGCCAGCCAGTCATAGTCAGCCTGACCCAGGAGCAGGCTGGTGACTCAGCCCTGAATATAGCCCATGAGCCCAGGCACAGCCATCAGTGCTGGAACAAACCGTGCACAATGCTAGTCCTGGGGCCTGCCAAGTGGGCCCCCCCCCCCTCCCTGAGGAGGGCTGATGTGCTCCTCCTCCCTGAGTCAGGCAGGGGCGCAGAGAGGGGTTTGCAGGGGGTTTCATCAGCTGAGTATTTGGGGCAGAGCTGGCTGGGGCCATACGCCTTTTATAACCCCCTGACTCACCACCCACTGACCTGTCTCAAGAGACCAGGTTGCCTGGCTATTCACCTGGCCCTGCCTTTCCCACCAAGGGGCACTGCTTGTCAGCCACTGACTTTGGCCATGGTTTGGGGTGAGCAGAATCTAAGTGACCAGGTCCAACGGGCTGTGTTTGAAAATCTTGTTTTTCTGGAGTTGGGGACATTTCCAGAGTCACCTATGAGGATACCAGGTTGGCCAAGTTCATAGTTGGCACTTTGATCAGTCAGTGATACTGACTGTGGCCCTGACTTATGTGCCGGGGACACTCTGGTAGGATAGAAAGATCTATAGCCCTCTTCAATTCTGGCTCTGCCACCTCCGGCAGGTAATATAATGATTTGGGGCTTCAGTTTCGAATCTGTAAAATGGAGTTAACAGTACCCTTGTAGGAGATTAGGAGATTTTTTATGTGTGAAGATGAGAAGAGAGAGCATGCGAGGTGATTAGCTCGGTGCTTAGCAGCTAATAGGTGACCAGAAAAAGTAAGTTTGTTTCCTGTGCTGGTGCCTTATGGACCACGAAGGTTCTTTTTTTTTTTTTTTTTTTTTATTACATTTCTTTATTTTTGAGAGGTAGAGAGAGATAGAGCATGAGTGGGGGAGGGGCAGAGAGAGAGGGAGACACAGAATCGGAAGCAGGCTCCAGGCTCCAAGCTGTCAGCCCAGAACCCGACACGGGGCTCCAACCCACAAACCGTGAGATCGTGACCTGAGCTGAAGTCGGATGCTCAACCGACTGAGCCACCCAGGCGCCCCTGGGCCACGAAGGTTCTAGTGAGCAGGCGCTTCCTCACAGCCATCCCTATCCCCTGTAGAGTCCGTTGCCGGGATCACTACACTGTTCTTCCCTTCCCTTCCCTTCCCTTCCCTTCCCTTCCCTTCCCTTCCCTCCCCTCCCCTCCCCTCCCCTCCCCTCCCCTCCCCCCCCCTTCCCTTCCCTTCATCTTAACACTGCATCTGCCAGAATTGGAGCCAGACTACTTCTGATCTTTAGAACTACCCAGGAGTGGCAGGTGGTGGCCCGGGGAGAGCGAGCAGAGGGGCTGTTGTGCAGAAAGGGAACAGTCGTGCAGAGCACAGCAGTGGGCAGATGGAGGCCCCCAGGTGTTTGGTTCTAGCTGTACCTCAGCCTGGATGCATGCCTGGTGGTGGCTTCTAAGAGACACCCTTGTGGACTTAAAGCTAGCTCAAGTGGCTGTTCCACACTCCACACAGAGAGTCCTCTTTATTCTGGCAACGGTATATCAACAAGACCAGGAGGCACAAAGACCCAAATGATGAAGAGGATGGCTTTCTAAAATGAGCAAAAGGGCTGGGGGAAGAAAAGCAGGACCACTTTCCTGCGCATTGCTCAGGCTCTAGGCTCAGGCCTGGGAAGGATGGGATGCAGTCCTAACTGGAGGCCGACTGCCTCCCAGACCATGACCTCCATCTTGGCTTCTAATTCCAAGTTAAATCAGTGATCCTCACTGGTAAGTCATCTTCCAGTCCTTTCCACCACATATGTTCTCCAGCCGACTGGTGGCCGGACTAAAGTGGATTAAACACAGGGTCCCCCTACCTACACTCAACAAGCCAGGGGCCAGTGGTACCGGATGGGTTGTGAAGGAATTTCTTCAATTTAGGTTACAACTGAGCACATACAACCTAATGTCACTGAGGGCAGTTTTCTAATTCTAGTGCGCATACTAATCAACTGGGGACCTCGTTAAAATGCAGATTCTGTGTTGGTAGGTTTGATGTGAGGCCTGAGATACTGCCTAACAAGCTAACGACGCTGATGCTGCTGGTCTGTGGACCACACTTGGAATTGCAAGGAGCTAGGCCTCCCCAAATCAGCACTGCCTTCAAAGAGGAGTCATTTAAAGGGAGAGAAAGGAATGCGTGGCAATGCCCTCAATCTGCCTAGGTGCAGCCCTGTTTACAGTGACTGATCACGATTTTAGAACTGGCCCCAGGCCCCCTAGGAAAAGGCCGGGGAAGAAGTGAATTCATTTAATGCTTAGCAGTGCCCACTACAGTACATGCTCTATAGGTACGTTACTTCGGACATTTGGGTGAATGGAACAAACTCCTTTGGCATCAGGTAGAAAAGAGGCAGAGAGGCGTTCCGGGAGACCAGCGGTCATGGCGCCATTTTGTCCACTGTGGCTTATGAATGCACTTGAGGGCTCTCCTATGGAAACATTCATATGGAACAACCAATCACAGAGAGTTCCACAGCAACGACGGCAAACAAGGACACTCATAAATTATCCTTATCATTCTACCTCCACTTTGATCCTCTCTCCATCCTTTGCCCTGCTCTGAATTCCAGGAGACTGACCTGTGTCACCTGGGCATCCCTGCTCTCTGGCTCGCAGCTGGGATCAGCCAATGAGAAGTGCCATTAGGAAACTGACAGGTGGGGGGAGAGGGTGTCAGGCTCTGACAAGGGCCGTACCCTTCTGTGGGTCCGGGGCCCCTTTCCAGTCCGCTAGCCCTGCCCTCCTCCCCTCTCCTTCAGGTCTGTGATGGGAGACACTGTTGCTGGTATCTGGGGATTTCACTATTCCTTGCTGGTTCTCTAACTCTGCCTGTGTACAGAGTCCCTTCATTTAAACACTCTTCAAGTTAAGGCTCTTGAGTGTGCCACCTGTTCACCGTCAGACTCTGCATGACAGTAAGTCCTCTCTGAGAGCGAATCCCATGAGGCATCACAAGGGCAGAGCCACGAAGGCTCAGATGCAGATCTTCTCAGGGCACTCTTCTCACAGCAGATGGGTGTGGGCATGGACCTAAGGGCAAGTCCCTTGCCCCCCCTCACACAGTGTCCAGCTCATTCCATTTCTCTGTGTTCGGATGAGCTGCTGGAGATAGGGTTTATATGTGCAGACCAATGCATCTGCGATTTGGCTGGCAACGCGAGGAGCCACCCTCATCTCTGAGGTCACCTGTAGGGTGAGAAATCATATTTAGGAGCCCGATCCGTATGTGAGGTACCCCGTTAAAGGGGAACCGCTCTGTTCTGGTTGTGTTGTGAGGTGTTTCGCAAATAAAAGGCCACAGAGTCTCATGTAATTAGGTTGATATTTAATTACACGGAACCCAGGTTCTTATACAAGGCAGGAGATGGCAGCCAGCAGCTCCCCATGACCTTTCCAGCCTGGGTGACTGAGGCTGAGGAGATGGGGACACACGGGACACACGGGTGGGGTGGGGACTCTGGCACAGTGTGAGGGCAGCGGCCGCTGGGGATCTGCCCCCGAGGCTGGCCCAGGTCTGCCATCACTCCGTGAGGCAGAACTCTGACTCCTGCGGTCGCATGTTGGGTAACACATACAGAGCCACAGCCGCGATAGCCAAGAACACGATAGGCTTCCACATCCCAAACATGTTCTGTGGGGACCAAAGACAAATGGTGAGTGCCCAGCCTTCTGAACCCTTCCCTAAGCCAGAGGTTTCCCTGCCTACTGGCGCTGGAGAGACATCAGGAACCTCCTGGTCCGGGTCTCTCTCACTTCCTGGGTGACTGCTGAAGACAATGCAGTCCTAGTCCCGGCAGCACTAGGTATCTGGAACAACGCTATGTGTATCACCTGAGGTGACTCTGTGTATTCAGGCCCCACGGGATGAAGAGAATACCCGTTCGTGTGTGTAGAAGCAAGCTCAGGAGCCAGACTTCAAAGAGCATCCAGATGGTTGCAATGAGAAAGGATCAAGTGCCGTGGCAAGAAAAAGAGGGTAAATTGGGCCCTCTGGGGAAAGCGGAAGTGCCTCACTGGCTTTATACAGGAGAAATGAACTCGGTCAAAACGGTAAGACTGGGGAAATAAAGGGCGCACCGTGGAGTGCAGGCAAACATGAGGTTCAGAGGCAGCCCAGACCTTTTGTGGGGAATGCTGCTGGTTTGAGAAAACTCAAGGAAGCCAGTCACTGGCCCTGGGCGGCAAATGCCAGGGTCCTAAAAACCTCCCCGATCACCAGTGTGTTGACTGACTTCCTGAGCATGTGCCAGTGCACTGAGGCTTCCAGACTCCACTGACCATAGCAAATCCTGCTGGTTCGTGGGACAACAAAGAAGCATCATTTAGGGAACATGAAATCCTGGACAAGAAAATACATACTTAGGGAAATAGTTTCTATTTTTGTTACTTTTTCTTACTGCATTACTTGAAAGACAGAATTTGGGTTTTGAGTCATAGCTATGGTGTAATAACAGAAGGATGATTTTAGGTAAGAACAGAGTATAGCCCATTGATCCTAAGAAAGCATTTGCTTAGAGAATAATGGATCTAAGAAGAGGATTTTAAGTCAACTATAAAGAGCAAGATCTCTCACGTTTGTAGAAACAGTTACCAAAAAGAACAGAACAAATGAAATGGAAAGCGAAACAATGCTGGAAGCAGATACAGAGAGTAATTTATGTAAGAAAATAACTGGAGGGGCGCGTGGGTGGCTCAGTTGGTTAAGCATCCAACTTCAGCTCAGGTCATGATCTCACAGCTCGTGGGTTCGAGCCCCGCATTGGGTTCTGTGCTGACAGGTCAGAGCCTAGAGCCTGCTTCAGATTCCGTGTCTCCTTCTCTCTCTGCCCTCCCTTGCTTGCTCTCTCTCTCTCTCTCTCTCTCTCAAAAACAAATAAACATTAAAAAAAAATTAAAACAAAAAAAAAAGAACTGGAAAGGAAGCTAGGAAAAATATGTACATGCTCAGATGCTTATATACGAATATATACTGCTAAAAACGTCAGTCGAGGGGTGCCCGGGTGGCTCAGTCAGTTAAGTGTCTGACTTCAGCTCAGGTCATGATCTCACAGCCCCACATCGGGCTCTCTGCTGTCAGCACAGAGCCTGATTCAGATGCTCTGTCCCTCTTTCTCTCTGCCCCTGCCCCACTTGCATGCTCTTTCTCTCAAAAATAAATAAAAACATTAAATACATACATACATACAGATGTCAGTCTGATGTTCTTGAAGGAGGACATTTATGGAGCTGGACCCATAAATGTGAACTGGTGCCCTTTATACCAGTCAGAGGCAAGTTCCAGACTGGCTGAGTGGAGGGCTGGTAAGTCACGTCAGGCTCTCCTTTCAGCCTGGGTTACTAAGTTGACAGATCAAAGAAATGGTTTTGGACTTTATTGAGACATCTGACAGATTTTCCATGATCTTGGGGAGAATAGGAGGAAATAAAAGTAGGGTGCTTGCACAGTTTGCTGTGTGACCATTCGTTAAGTGACCAAGGAGCTAGATAAAAGAGAGCCTGGAGAAGACAACACTCCGGAGGCTCGGCCCTCACTTTAATGTGTGCGAACATATGGAGGTGGGCTGGTCACCCCTGAGGAGGGTGTAGAGCTGGCAGGGAAATGGGTCATTTGAAACCACAGGGTCAAGATTAAAAAAAGAAAAAACAGGGGCACCTGGGTGGCTGAGTTGGTTAAACATCCGACTCTTGATTTTGGCTCAGGTCGTGATCTCAACGTCGTGAGATCGAGGTCTGAGCTGGGCATAGAGCCTGCTTAAGATTCTCTCTCTCCCTCTCCCTCTCCCTCTGCCTCTTTCCTGCTCGTGCATGTGCTCACATGTTCTCTCTCTCTCTCTCTCTCTCTCAAAACCAACCAAACAAAAAACTTCACAGATTACATCAATGGACTATACCTAATAGGGATGAATAAAAAGTTCTGCCTCAGATCCAAAAAACCAAATGCAGGTAGAGGATGGGGGGAGGATGCTTAGCACATGCAACATGCAAAGGAGCTCTGTAAACAATACATGCAGGAAGTTAACAAGGTTTGATTCTAGTTGTCAAGAGGGCTAATGCGATTGGAAGCTGCGTGAAGACAAGTGTGGGGTCTTCCTAATTACATGGAAGCAACCAAGGAAAACTGCTCAGAATGAGGAGGGATGGTTAAGGGGGAAGCAGGACCGGAATTCTATCTGTTGCTAATATCAGTCTTTAGAATCCACCTCACAGCTCGGTGGCTGTATTACTTGGCCTCTCTATGCCTTAGTTTTATTACATATAAAATAGTAAAAGCTGCCTCATTGGGTTGTTGCAAAGATTAAATGAGTTAATATACATAAGGTAATTAGAACAGTGCCTGGCACAGAGCATGGATTATGTTAAGTGTATGTTCTTTTTCAACTGTCTCTGTGGTGTTTTATCATTTATGAAACACTCTCATAAACATGAACTCGGGTGACTTTCGCATTAGGAGGGCAGAGATTTTACTGTCCTTTGCTTTCATTTGAAGAAATTAACATTCTGATTACGCATTTTGCCTACTGGGACTAAGCGGTACGAGGCAGGGACAGACTTGGCCAGGTTCTCTGACCACCTGTCGGCCACGTTCCTACAGTACTACACTCAGCTCCTGGAGGGGGAACTGCAGAGTGAGGCACAGCCAGGCTCCCCAGAGCACCCTGACCCTGGACGTCCTTCCTCTCACTCTGCTCGGGCCTGGCTGAGGCGGGGAAAGGTTACGGCTGAGTGCTTTGGGTCTCCTCCCCTAGGGACTGAGAAGTCTGGATGTGGACAGAGGGAGAACAGGTACAGGGAGAGACCCTGTCACTGAAGGAGTTAATAACTGGAGTGCCTTAAAGACGAGGAAGGAGAAAGGAAAAAGAGGGAAAAATCTGAGGGGAAAAGGAAGGAGGAAAGTGCTACCAACATAAGCTTCAGCTGCCACCCTAACCTGTGCGTTAAGCCAGGCCCACTCCGTTTGCAGGGGTGAGAAGGGAAGGGGAGGCGTGGTGGAGGTGGGGGGAGCAGGAGAAAGGAGCCAGAACGGACCAGGAGAGAACAACTGATGGGTTCTGAAGACAGGTGGAACCCTAGGGCTCTACCTTGGGCCCCAAGGCCACAGTCTGCCTCCTAAATTTGGTATCCTGTTGACAGACCAGATTACACGGACCGCAGCCAAGTGGAAGGTGCCCAGAATATGTCAGCCTTGGTGCCCTGAGAATCCTTGCACCTCATTCTTTTCACCAGTACCACTTTCTCTCCAAAAAGCCTGGCTTGGGAAGCCAATGACAATAGAATCTGGCCCCCAAAATGGACAAAGAGAGAACTAGAACACATTTCCTGGCATTCTTGTTCTGATTTTTCCGCAGACCAGAAGTCCCAAAGCAGAGAACTTCTCAGTAGAAAGCACATAATATGGCGGGGGTTCTGTTCTACTTCCACCATGTTTGAAGGACAAATCGAGGCTGCCCTCCTCCAAATGCCCCTGAGAGGGGGTTTAGGATTAGGGTTGGGGTTGGTCACAGCTCTCCAGAGCTCCTCTCTCACTCGATGGGGGAGGCAGCGATTCCTTATTTTGCCGTCCTGGGTGGCGACAGCAGTCGAGAGCTTGGCTCTGGGGCTAAACAAAGACAAAGAGCACCCGGGCCAGCCTTGCAGACAGACATCAGCTCATCAGAAGTGGTCAGGCATTTCTCAAAGTGGCAACAGTGCTGGGATCATCCAGAGTTTTCCCAGCCAGAAAACAGAAACTCAAGCCATGTCAGCGATATGCATTCCCACTCGCCGTGTGTTAGGAAGACGTGCCCAGGGATGCTACGGGCTTTGCAGCAGCCCAAGGAGAAGCCAGGGCGAAAACTCAGCCCTGAGTAATCTGTTGTCAGAGGACTAAAGCAAGAAGCAAGCAAGCGAGAGAAAAAGGAAAGAGGAGAGGCCAGGGCAACCTGCACCCCCCCTCTACCCCTCAGAAGGAGAGGACTCGATACCAGTACCTGCGTTAGGACGACGTCTCGGCCCACCAGCACCAGAGCAAAGCCGATATGACCACCAGGCCTACGAGAGGCAAGGAGAAGATGGGGGGCTCGGGGGCAGGGGATGGCTGCGACATATCAAATGAGAAGGAAGCACGAGGAGAGGCCAGGAGATGAGGGGTGGTATAAAAAGACATAAACATATGAATCCAATGGATAATGAGGATGAGAAAACAAAGGGAAAAGAGAAAGAGATCAAGAGGTTAAACAGGTAGCGAGGGCAGCCGCATCTCCTCTCTGCGCCCGGGCCTGGTTCTTCCCACTGGCGGCCTGCGGAAGATGCAAACCTGAACGGGTTAAGCAGCTGCTTAGGTCTGAATCAGGTGGTGGGTCGTTTCCTGGCTTGTCATACCCCTCTCACACCTTGTCAAGCAGGGGTTATCTGCACTAGACCTTTCTTGCAGGTCAGTAACTCTGGAAAAGTGAAGCTCCGAGGGTAAAGCTGGGCTCTCCAGATGAGGAGGATGCACACTTCTAGGTCACTCAGGGAAGAGCCAGTCTCCTGCCAGGCCACCTGTCCCTTTGTGAGGCCACATGTTCTGGCTGCTCTCCACCGAGTCTCGGTGTTCTGGGCTCTGATCCCTGCGACCCCCTAGGAGTCTAATGCCGTTGTTGTTGTGAGACAAAATGCACTAAACCAGGCTAACAGTGGAGAAGTGCTGGTTCTTTGACTGCAACACTCTTCCAGAGAGAAAGTGAATTTGCAGGTAGTATCACGCATGCCATCAGATCTGCCTGCAAAAGATGCAGGACCTACGAGGCAAAGGGACACCTCCATATGTAGCCAACGAGGAACGTGCTCGACTTCAAAGTACAAGAATCCGTTTTGACGTTTAGAGATGTGGCACCCAAGACAAGGAGATCTAGGAGGTTCTGACCCATCGTGTGGTGGAATACGATGAATTCAAAGAAACAGAACACTGGGGAAGAGGATGCGGCTGCTCCTACTTTTTACATCCTAAGTAATGGTTCTCTGACACAAGGTTAACAGAGAGCTAGCTGCACGCTGGGTTGTGAGCCAGTGCTGACAACTGCTGAGCTACCAGAAAATTCCAGGTAGCCTTAGAGCTGACTGGGATGTCCCACCACAAGAGACTTATTCTCTTCCCCTGTGTTTAGAGAGATGGAAAGAGCCTGTAGTGCAAACTAAGGACTTATTCAGGAAGTACTCACTCTTCAAGTAATCAGAGCCCCCAGTTAACCTCAACCAGGGCAGGAATTCAGCTGGTACATTCCTGTACAGATGCACCAGTAGTTACAACACAGAAACACTTTTGTACAATTGGTAAATCACCCAGGAAACTCCCATCCCAACCTCTCAAGATCTAGCAACTAATTTGGTTAGGGCTCTGGCTGCCCTTCCCCAGACTGGTCAACGCCCCTGCCGTACGGACTGAAATATTCTACTTCTGACCACCCCCAGCTCCCCACCTCATGCCCGTGATATATGGAGCCCGCAAGCAACACCAGCCTCCCCACATCCCTAACAGCAACAACAGAGGTCAACCTCATAGGGCACCCTGGGGAAGCAGGACAGAGCGACTTGCCCCGGCTGACAAACAGCCTTTAGATCTCACACCATCCGCGTTCTCAGCGCAGCGCTAGATGAAGGGCGAAGAACCCTCCTGATGTAAGGAACAAGCGCTACCACATAGATGAAAGGTCAGACTGCAATGAGCCCACCCTGGTTTCCAAAAAAGGGATCTCTGAGACCCAGGTCCACAGCAGATCAGTCTAAGCCTGTCATCTCCCACGGAGAGACCGTCTCCGCCACTCCCGGCTCATCTCCACTGTCCCTGAGCGCCACGCCTCGGGGCTTGCCGGCTTCTCCTCCTGCAGGAGTCCATCCTCGGGCACCTGAGCCCGACAGCCCACTTCCCACCTGATCCAGTCTTGGACTGCGGTTACCTTTTTGTTTTCAGAAAGCTTGAGGGGGCTGTTTTCCTCTGAAGCTTCAGGGCAAGCGTCGTCACTCTCGTCTTTGTTGTCTTCTTCCTTGCCCCCCTGCTCTTGGGACTCTTCATAAGCCCCCTCTTTATCTTCCGTGGACTTCACCTCTGCAGGGTCTGATGCCTGAGAAGCTACTTCCTCCCAGGACTCCTGCTTCGTTTCCTCTTTGGTTTCCTTCTTTCCCTCCTCCACTTCCTCTTTTGTTAGATCATATAAATCCGTGTGGTTGGCCTTGTAGTAGAGCACCGCCTCCAGACTCTGCGGGGTGGAGGCAGGGCAGGACGGGGGCTGCGGTTACCTGTGAAGATGACTCCCTTCACGACAAAGCTGGACTATCTCAAGAGCACCCTGCTTCCCAGCATGTCACGGTGCGTGAGCAGCCCCACGTTCTGGTACCAGGTCTCTCCCTGCGCATAGTGTGGAGGGCAGTCACGCCCCGCCTCGGGCCCCACACAGCCGTCTGGCCACTGGCCATCGGCCATCTCAGACAGCTACCACAGCTACATTCTTGAGCTCTGTCCCTCAACTGCTACTTCCTACCCCCGCAGGGCAACTGTGACTATTTTACCCAATCCTCTCTCACTTATTTCCAACTGCTCTGAATAAATTCCTCTCTCTCCATCCATCTGGTCCCTCTCTTGGGCACATAACCCAGGAAGAAAAGGGGCCCCAGAAGATTGGGCTGAGCTCGTTGGAGCAGTCGTCCAACCCAGGGGCGATGGGCCTCGGGGGCTGTGCCTCCAGGTCGAAGTGGTCTGTATTCCACTCCCCTTAAAAAATTGCACCGGAAAGGGGTGAAAGACCCAACTGCTACCAAGAGGGAACTACTCTTAACACGTCAGAGAGACCAGCAGCTTCTCTCCAAATACCTCACCTGGTCGAAACGGTGGTGCAGAGGATTTTTCTTCCCAAGGTCTCCCCTGCCTTTCTGCTCATCTGGGCACTAGGGTTATCACTCACCTTCTCGTCCTCACAGGTGTACTCAGAGCCGTCCAGGCTTGGTTTGGTCACCTTTTTATTTTTAACCCCGTTGGCATTTTTGTTCATGTTCTTATTGCCGTTTTTCCCCTTGGTTTCTGTGGCGACAGAGGACCTCTCCTTGAGCTGGCGCAGCTCCTCCTGGCAGCACTGCAGCTGTCCCTCCAGCTGCTCCTGCACGGCCAGAAGCCGCCCCTGCTCGTCCATGCTGGCCTGATACTGCAGCTGCAGCTCCCGCAGCTTGGCCTGCAGCTCTTTGATCTGTTGGTGGTGGAGCGCCAGTCACCCCCAGCACCACCCCCTCGGCCAGCCTGTTACCTTCACAGGTAACCTCGGCCCCCATCCTGCCCCGACATTCCCCTGCTGAGGCCCTCGGGGAAGTAGGCGAGAGAGGGAATATCAACCTGCGGAAGGCGAGCCTCTAAAGCGGTTCCGTAAATAGTTTCTCTCTAACCTGAGGCCCCTGCTGATTTACCTCTGACATCTTCAAAAAAGGAGGATTTAAATTATGTTTTTACTGTGACCTCTCTGGGGAATAGCTAGAGGGCTACCCCTTCTGAACCCCACGACTTTATTACAGACACCTGCTTCACCCAAGCAAGTTCTCGAATAGGTACAACTGCCTAAGACACCGTGTTCTTGTCCACTCCAGAGAGTGTACCTGGGCTCCAGTGCCTCGCCCTGGAAACAGAGGCACATTCTAATCCTGCTCCCTAACCTCTGGTTTCGTCTTGCCCGACTTCTGGCATCACAGACTCCTTGGTAGGTAGCGATACTAAGCAACCTAGGCCCACATGCTGATTGCTCTCTAGACTCTCCCACGCATATACAGTGAGCCCTGCTGGACTGTGGACTGCTCTAGGGCAGAAATGATGCCTTCTGTCCCATTCCTCATGGATGCGGGGCACCTTTCTTGGCATTATAAGAGATCCAAGAGGAGGCAAGTCTCTGCCCTTGAGGTGCTCACAGTCTAGTTGAAGACACAAGACCAATACACCCAAAAATAACTCCAGGTGAAAAAAAATACAACTCTATAGAAGTGCTCTGGGACACGGCAAAGGAGAAGAGTGGTAAAAGGAAAAAGAGAAAAGTTATTCTGAGAGTCCTGGTGAGTCAGTCTCAGGACAGTGAGCACCTGAGGAATGTCCGCCAGTGACGCAGCAGACTGCCCAGCCTCCTGGGATTCAGTCCCTGCTCCGTTCCTGGGAGCAAGAGCAAGCAGTGAGCTCCTGGCCCTCTTTCCTCAGCCTCCCCAAAATGGCCAGGACCTAGGACCTCCTCTGGCTCTAGGGGCTCCTAGAAGAAACCTTGCCTCCCAGACAGCCGTTACCTCGTTCCTGTCATTTGAGGAGGCAACAGGCTTCTCGCGGCTTTCCAGGCACTCCTTGAATTCCTTTTCACAGGCATCCAGCTCTTCCTTCAGCTCCTTCTGCCGTTCCAGCAGCTTTTTCATTCGCTCTTGCAGCTGGTCGTGTTCCTCCTGGCTGAGCTGGTACATGGCCTGCACTCCCTGCAGCTTGATCAACACCTTGGCCACCATGTCCTCACAGCGCTGCGGAGGGTGGGGGAGTGACGTCTGCCCCCTGAGAAGCACCTGCCCTCCGCCCGCTCTCTTTGCTAGGCCTTTTCGTGGGTACAGAATAATGGCCACAAGGATCTGAAACTGCCCTGGGGCGAATTCTGTACTTCTTCCCACGAAGCAGCAGCACTGTGATGGCAGCATCTCCATATCAGACACATGGAGCGCCTCATTCATTTCCGGTGAGTTACCCAGCTCACCTCCGACCCCGCTGCCCACCTCACTTCTTGCACCTTTCCCTGATGGACTTCTCTCTGAATAGGACCAGAGCCTCCTGTCCCTGTCAGACCTCTCATCTGGCTACTTTTACCTCTACATCTTCAGGCTCAGCAGGTTCATCCTCAATGCTGCTGACGTAACTCTTGTAACAGGTGTCAGAGCTACTGCTGCTACCGTAACTCTTCTTATAGGTGACGCTGCTGCTGCTGCTGCTGCTCCTGCTGCTGCTGCTGTAATTCCTATCACAGGTCTTGTGGGTACTGGTGCTGCTGTCGTAGCTCTTGAGAAAGCTCTCATCACTGGCCTGGGTGCTACCGTAACTCTTGTGATAGCTCTCGCTGTCATCAACGCTGCTACCGTAGCTCTTACGATCGTACTCGGTGCTGGCGGCCATGCCGCCGTAGGTCTTCTGGTAGGACTCAAGGCTCCTGTTTACGGAAGGGGACTGGACTCGGAGCAGCTGCATCTCTTCCAGGCAGAGCTGCAAGTCGGCCTGCAGCCTCTTCCGCTCCTCGAGGAGCCTGCCCTGCTCCTGCTGCAGTAGCTCCTGCTCGGTCTGAGTGCTCTCGTACAGCCCCTGCAGAGCCTGTATCTGGGCGATGATCATCTTGGACTGCCAGGAGTGGGCGGGGGAGACATTATCATTACTCTAGACACTGCCACGCTTCTAGCTGCGCCCCTCCTGGGGCAGACATCTGACAGCACGCTTCAGAGGCCTGCACACCCACACTCCAGTCACCACAGCCTAGGTCTTCAACGGCCCCCAGCTACTGGCATGTGTCGGTTTCTTGCTCGCTGGGGGGAAATCCCCCCAGGGCGGCTACTCTGTGATTTCTGGGCTCCTGTTTCTGCTGGTTTCTAAACTCTGGTTTAGAAACTCTCCTGGCAGCAGGGCTGAGTGGGTAGCAGGAACACTCTGGCTCCCTACCCTACCCTCTTCTCAGTCGGGGCAGTCTGGCTGATCTTGGGGCTCAGTCCCCTCCCCGCCCCCAAGTCTAAAATCAGCCCTGGCCTTGAATTGAGCCTACAAAGAATTCCTCCCTCAGCAGATGGGGACCTGGAATTAAGGTCTCACTACAAGGCCCTGTACCTCCTGCCCCAATTCTGAATCTGGCCTCTGGGCATGTTTCCCAGGCCCTCTGGGCCTGGCTTCTTGGCTGCTGATGCCCAGGATGAGATCTGATCAGTTAAGGAAATATTTTATACCTGGTTCCTGGTGTCTGTGTTACCCAGGCTGAAATCTGATGCCCCTTGAATCTGACCAAATCTCAGCTTGGACTTCTGCAATTCCCTTGTTTTCCCTATCCAGGCTAATATTTGAATGAACAGATCTAGCCTAGATTGAAACTGTCCCCCTGCTCTTCCTTGCCCACCCTGAGACCTCAGACCAAATGCATCCCATAATCCTGAACAGACTTATGTGGAACTCTCCACCAGCCTGACCTCAGAGGCGTGACCCCTTCCTGGTGCTTGAGATGCATGGATTCTTTGGTCCAACCCCCTTGACGTGGCTCTTACTGCTACCAAAGTTTTCATGAAGACAGTGTGGTCAGTAGCAAGAATGCCACATGCTAGGAATTCTTCCCTCGGGAATGAATGGCCCCAGATCTGTCTCATGCAGAATACCAACATAGGTTTTGGTCACTGAAAAGTGCACTGGTCAATTATCAGCCGGCTTCTAAAAAAAGGATGACATGCTTAGAGTCAGTCTCAAAGAATCCAGACAAATACTAAGCTGATATTATAAATCTGGAAAATGGTATGTTGGAGGGGCCGCATCAAATTATCAGACGCTTAGATTCCCAGGTCACCTGGTTCTCAGTGTTGACAGCGCTTCGATTAGGCACGTATCTGATTGAGGTCCTCAGGCCGTAGCTAAAGCCACATCTTAATGAGCCCGTGGGTGGTCATGGCTGAAGAAGGACAGGGCCTCAGTCTCATTCTTACTTCTGGCCAGACAGGCCTTCCTAACTCTGACCCTTCCACGGAACCCTCTTCCATACCATGCTATCGTCCCCAGAACTGTCCCCCTGCCTCTTGTTCTGGTTACCTTGTTAGGACCACACTTGGAGGACTTAGACAATTTGGAATCATCGGGATTCTTGAAGACTTCCTGGAAACGAGCCTCTTTGAAAAGATGTAGCTCTTCGTGCAGGTCTGACTGTTCTCTGAGCACGCATTCTTGATTCCGTACCAGTTTCTTCTGCTCTTCCTGCATGCCTTGGTAGAGCAGCTGCAGTTCGCACAGGTCTTGTAACTTTGTAAGCAGCTCCTGACTCTGTGAGGTGCAGTGGGAAGGAAGCGGGCAGGAACTGTGGGGGCCACATGGGAAGACCCATGCCTCCTTCCTGCCGGGGACCCCTCCCTTGGGAGTCTCTGAGTGGTCTCTTAACGGCCGTCTGGGACGGGGTCAGGGTGGGGGAGTGGTTTTTCTGTGGAGACCTGCTGGCTGACTAGTCACGATCTCCCAAGTCTGCAGGTATTCTGCAGTTTACAGAGCGCACTCGGAGTAAGTTTTCTCCAGATGGACTAAAACTCTAAACAGAAAGCTGGACAGGTTTCAGGGTACAACGCGTATTTTAAGCTTTAAAACCCTAATCGGCTAGAGTGAACTTTCTGGCTCGAAGAGATCGGTGACCAAGTAAGGAGTGGCTGATTCCGAAAAGGTTCAGTCCCCACCCTGTTCTTTTTCCCAAGTACAGTCGCACCTGGGAAGCTTCTCAAAGCAGCCTCTCCAGAGTCAGCAGCCGTCCCCTGGCTGGGGTTACCTTACGGAAGAGACCAGCTCTGGGGAACGGGAGCGGGAGCCTGTGCAGCTCTTCTTGCAGCCGGCCCTGCTCCTCCTGCATCCTCCTCTGATCCTCCAGGAGCTCGCACTGCTCCATCTGCAGCTGCCCCAACTCCTTCTGGCTGGCCTTGTACCGTTCCTGCAATTCTGTCAGTCTGGACAGCACTGTGTCACACTGTGGGCGGGGCGGGTGCGGACGGCGGTTACTCGGACGTATTTCTCGGCACTGTGCCTAGCAGAGCCCTTCCGTGCTCTCCTGCCTCTTGTGGCTCGCCAGGGGCTCCCTCCCCATGCGGTCCCCTTGGACTGACCGTCCCAAGCCACGTGGCACCCATACGGGTTTCGACACCGAAGCCCCAGCGGGCCGCTCAGAAGCGTTTGGCTGTGCTGTAAATTCTGTCTCCCGGTCCCCGAGAGCCCTGTGAGGGGAGGGTTATCGCCACCCCTCCCTTCCCATTTCCCCACCTTCCTTTCCTTTGGCCCTTCCCTTCGGTGCACACTGTTCTCCCGCCCTGCTGGGAGTTCTAGTTCCCGTCACTGTCACTATCCCCGGTTGGTTTTATACCTAATTATACTTCTTACCAATAAAAACTTCACCCTATCTGTCCCCATTCTGTTTTCATAATCAGCTTTTTAAACCTTTAGAAAAATACGAGCGACTGCTGAATTTGGGTTGAGAAGACTAAATTATCCCATGATTCCAAAAACCCAAACCTTCTAATACCACACTCATCTCATTGCTGTTTCAGGACAAGGGGAAAAGCTGCCTCTGTGTCAGCGTGCTCCTCCCTCCCCACAGTCTCTTCTACTAGGAGAGGAGGGGATGAGCAAGTCGTGGACAAGCTGGGCCTCTAGACTGAGTAGGAATGGAAGAAGGAAATGCGAGCCTGGGCGCAGAAAGGCAGGCAGACTGTTGGAGTGGCCCACATAGCCTCCCCATTCTGTGTCTTCTGAGGCCTTTCTCTGGGGACACAGCCTGCTGCTGGCAGAGGAAAGAGCCACCGAGTCATCTGGCACAAGGTGACCTGCTCCACCATCTCTGGAGAATCTTGTGCCTTTTCTCCATCACGTTTTAACACCTTCCATTTCCTATCAGTGATCAGGAGCTGAAAGTGCTCAACACAGGGTAACTGAGAATGACCCGTATTTTACACACTATGGAAAAAGAAAAAATGAGTAAAGAAGGCCTTATTTATCACTACCATGATTTATTACTAAAGGAGGTGAGAAAAGAGCAGTATTCTGTTCAATTTAAAGAGAGTAAAACTCAAGCTTAGAGAACTTCACTATTCTGAAGTCACAGCATAAACCCTGGGAGAACCTAGGTCCTTCTAATACCCAATCAGCACTCGGGGCACAAGACTGTGTCATCTGACAAGAACATCTGCCCTCTGCCTGAGAAAACTGGACCTTCCCTTTCTAGGTCCGGTGACAAAAGTTGTATGTAGGGGCTTTTGTGTATGTTCTTCTCCACAAATGATAAGATAATATACCACTACAGTTTGAAGAACAAGGTATAAATGTCTACACACATGGAATCAAGTGCAAAACCTTCAGGTGTTCAGACCGGATCCAGCTATACTGCTCCTACTAAGCTGTGGCTTGGACTCAAAGTCAAGATCAAGGCAAACTGTTTAAAAGTTACCAGCATAAGACTCTGCCTCTGTTTCCTGCCTTGCATGCTCAGCTGTGACTGGACCGGGAGCTCAGCAAGCCCCTTGGCTGGATGACTTCACTTTTGCTCTTACACCTCCTTTCTCCAGAGGAAGTACCCAGGAGAGCTCACCTCTCTTGATCACAATTACCTTATTAGCACATTTCCCCTTGTCCTCTGGGATGAGCTTGGTGGTCTTGAGCTCCTTCAGCTCCTGCTGGCAGAGCAGGAGGTCCTGCTCGAGCTGATCATACATGTGCTTCTGCCGCTCCAGCTCCTCCTTGCTGGACTGGTACAGCCGCTTCATCTCCTGAAGCTGGGTGTGCATCTCTGCGTTCTGGGGTAGGGGAGGCAGGCCCCGCCATCATCCCAGAAGCCCCTGCAGCTGCACTCTCTCCTCTCAGACAGGGACGAAGGGATCCTACCCGGTCCCTTCCAGTCCCAATTTCATCCCAATGGGTGCTACCCAAGATGGACCAGACCCTAATGGGCTCCACACAGAGACCTTCTAGGGCTTCCTTTTGGGGGAGGTGGGGAAAGAAAGAGGGCTTCCTTTTTATAGGCTGATTTTCTGATTTAAAAACAAAGGAAGCTGGGGCACCTGGCTGGCTTAGTCGGTTAAACGTCCGACCCTTGATTTAGGCTCAGGTCATGATCTCACAGGTCTCTCATCTCTCCCTCGCTCTCTGCCCCTCCCCCAGTCGCACTCTCTCTCTCTCTCTCTCAAAATAAATAAACTTTAAAAGAAAAAAAAAAAAAGGAAGCTGAAAGCACCATGACCTTCTGAGATCACCTTTCTACTAAGCACCTCTTTACCCCCCACCCCAACCCCGCCAATGGCTGTACCACAGAACTCCTACCATGCCCCCTCCTCCTCGGTAGTATCGCTCTCACAGAAGACTCCACCTGGCTACATTCTCCCTCACCTGGAGTTTCTTTTACCTTCTCACTGCTCTCCTGGAAGGAGGCCACGACGTCCTTGAGGCGCTGCACCTCCGCCTCATGGTACCGCAGGTCCCCACACAGTTGTCGCTGCACGTCCAGCAGCTTATCCTTCTCGCACGTGATGTGCTGGTACTGGAGCTGCAGCTTCTGTAGCCGGCACATTAACTCCTGCGGGGGAGGGGGCTTTGGGCAGTACCTCTGGGATCCTCAACCCGCTCGTTCTGCCCGAGTCCCGACTTGTCCCCGCCCCCTGCTGTCCTCTCATCTAGCGCAGTACTCGAGGGCGGCCGCAGGGTCACTGGCGCCGCACAGGTGGCAGCGGCACTTACCGTGACTCTCTGCTCTGGTCCACCTGCCCCGAAACCTCTTAGCACCTAAGTCGCCCCTCACCTCCTTTTGTTGTTACCTTCTCACTCGGGCTTTCTACGGCTGTGGATTTCATGACTTTGAGCTGCCGGAGCTCAGTCTGAAGCTGTAGCTGTGCCTTCAAGAGCTCGTTCTGCTCGTCCTGGCTCGCATCATACTTTTGCTGAAGGGCACAGAGTCTGGTCTTCAGCTCCTCGTTCTGTGGTGGGAGGATGTGGGTAGCACAGTTACTCTCAAGAAACAGCAGACCCCTCTACGGACCAGTTTGGTTCCCTTCCAGACGCAGACACCTTGACGAGCTCCCACGGGTCTATGGTTTGATTTCTTCTCTGAGGCAGACACTCAGCGATGACTGCCATTTCTAGAATGCGATGCCAATGCTACGTGACTTCTCCAACCGGTCTCCAGCAGACCGTACCCTTGATCGCAGGGCAAGAGGCAGCAGAGCACAGCCGTGCTCTGCGTTCATCCTTCCCTGATGCAGCAACTCCACGTAGGCCCTCCTGCCCTCCCCAAATGCCCTTCCCCCAGCCGTGTTTACCTGGGCGGCATTGTGGGAAGTCTGAAACCGAAGCACCTCGTTCTGTGCACACTTGAGCTCCCTCTGCAGCCGCTTCTGCTCCTCCTCACTGGTCCGGCGATGATGCTGTAGTTCTTGCAACTCACAACACAATTCCTTACACTGTGCAGGACATGGAACGGAAGGGCTGATTGAGTATAGGTTCCACAGGCACTTTAAGAAGAGGCTTAGAAGAATATGGCATTCTTTTCACTGAAATATTTACATCAGGCAGGCCAGCGAGACGCCAGAGCGCCACCGCCTGCCATAGCACATGCCTCCTTTGTCAGCCCTATGCCTAAGGAGAGGTCTCTGCCACAGGCCAGGAGAGGGTAAAAGAGGCAGGAAGGCGCCTGTCCCCCTACCTTGTTCTGCATGTCATGCATCTGCTCTTCAGCTCCCAGAAGCTGTTGTCGCAACAACTGGGTTTCAGAGTCAGGTTCTAGAAAATCCATTTCTGAAGTCTGAGACTCTGCTGACATCGTATTCTTTACCATTTGGGACTCCAGCCACTTTTCCGTTGCTCTTCGTGTCCTGTAATACAGAACCCCAGAGCCATGTTTGGGAAAGTGTTCTGTCTGGCATCACCTGCCGGATGTGCTCGGTCCTGATGTCTTTATTTTAGGCAAAAGATGGTAAGAGCCTTCTCTTGTGATTTATCTCCCAAATGAACGTGCTGAGCAGGTGAAGTAAAAGTCCTAGCACCTCAATCAAGGCATGTTTGGCTCTGGGAGACCTAAGAGTTCTAGTCCAGTTGGGCTCAAGGCCGGGCCTTGTGTCAGGCCAGCTCCAATCTGGAGGCCCTACACCATTAGACGCAGACCACAAAGGAATCATTTCTGATCTACTCCAGGGAGAGCAAACCAGACCCCAATTCCCAGAATGAAAGAAAACTCAATTTTAGGACTTGAGTGCTGAGACAGTTGGATCCCCATGCCTGCTTCTAGGCAGCATCCATACCCTTTGGATACCAGGGAAAGGACCAGCTCTCTAGGGACATTCATTAGCCTGGCATCTGCCTTCACCGACTCTATGCAGGCAAAAGCCCAAAGCAGGGTCCTACGGAGGCCCAGCAGCCTGCTGGCTGTACCTCTCACTCTCCAGATCAGCGAGCTGCCCCGTGAGGCTGCTGTTGCTCTCCTGCAGGGCCCGGTACTCCTCGTTCAGGAAGCGGTAGCGTTCCCGCAGTTGCTGCAACTCTTCTGCAGAAGACAAATGGAGAGATGTGAGATCCTAGGGGGAAAGCGCAGATGATCAGCCCCCAATTTTCCTGCCTCGAAATCTGACAGCTTCTCTTTTTCTAAAGACAGAAGAGACACCACATGCAGCGGCTTAGAAGACGGGCCCTGAAAATTCCACATTGCTTTGTGTCTTTGTCCTCTTGCAGGTAGCTGCCCTTCTTTGCACCTTCCCAGATCTGCCCTGTGTGCCCATCTTCAAAACCCCAACCAAGGTAGTCTTGACATTTCAGGAGCTCATGAAGGTTTTAATTGAATTTCTGGATCACTGTATTTCAAGTTTCCATCAAACTGTTTATGATTACCTTCCTATTACTCTTTTAGTACAAAAGCTGAGGGATGTGAACTGCCAGATGTCACACTGCCAGTCCTGGCCTTTCAGAGACAGCCCAGGCATCTTGAACATTCTTTTACTTACTTCACCACCACACTAAATACACTGGACCACATGCAATCAAGAATTCTTTCTAATGATCTTTTATCTGCTGACAGAAGAGCCCATCCCAACCAGACCCACATATCTTCCTCAATCATCAGCAGAGATCTGGTTGAAATGTCGCAGAACATGTCCCTAAGTACCAGGAACCAATACTTTTTAAAGTTACAATTATACAAACACCTCTGGTTTTGTTTTTTCCTGATTTAAGAATTATTTCTCTTATGGGGCACCTGGGTGGCTTAGTTGGTTGAGTATCCAGCTTTTGGTTTTGGCCCAGGTTATGATCTCATGGTTCGTGAGTTCGAGCCCTGCATCAGGCTCTGCACCGACAGTGTGAAGCCTGCTTGGGATTCTCTCTCTGACCCTCCCATGCTCGCTCTCTTTCTCTCAAAATAAACTTAAAAAAAATTTCTTTCGGGGGTACGCCTGGGTGCCTCAGTCGGTTAGCGTCTGACTTCGGCTCAGGTCATGATCTCATGGTTTGTGAGTTCAAGTCCCGCATTGGGCTCTGTGCTGACAGCTCAACGCTTGGAGCCTGCTTTGGATTTTGTGTCTCCCTCTCTCTCTGCCCCTCCCCCACTCACACTCGGACTCTTTCTCTCTCTCTCTCTCAAAAAAAGACATTTAAAAGAAGTTAAATTTTTTTTAATTCAAAAAATTAAAAAAAAAAAATTACTTCTCTTAGAATACCAACTCCCCCGATATTTAAAGAATATTAACTTGCTCTATTAGAACACAGGCCTATCTTACCTATGTAAGATTCAACACCTTGAAATTCACTTCTAATGTCCCCTCTTTGTTTCAATCAAAACTCCTTAGAATACTGCAGATTACCACAGAAGGAAGGAAACTAATCTTTAATACAAGGCAACCACGTGCTAAGCATTAGACTTGATGGTTTCAGCCTCAGATTCAGTTACTGTATGAGTACTTCAACATACATGGCATTTCATTTAATCCCAAAAATAGCACTATAAGGTTTTCTTTCTCTTTTTTTAAAGTTTTTTTTTGAGAGTGTGCACGTGCGCATGAACACACACACACACACACACACACACACACACACACACACACGTGGGGGAGGGGCAGCGAGAGGGAGAGAGAGAATCCCAGGCAGGCTCTACACTGTGCAGAGCCCAATGTGGGGCTTGAACTCACAAACTGAGACCACAGCCTCAGTCGAAGTTGGATGCCTAACCAACTGAGCCGCCCAGGCACCCCTAAATAAACTTTTAATTTTACAATAGCTTTAGATTTACAGAAAAATTGCAAAGATAGTGCGAAATTCCCTGGGAGAGTTCTCACCTCATTTCCCCTAACGTTAACATCTTACCACAGTACATGTGTCACAACTAAGGCATCAACAGATTTCTCTCCATTTGTTCTAAGGTCCTTTCCCTGTGCCAGGATCCCCTATGGCTGTAAAGTTTTATTAGCCAACATTTTTATAGACACAGAAACTAGGGTTCAGAGAGGTAATAACCAAGCCAAGTTCATCTCGCTAATTAGAACTGAGACTCTGAATTCAGCTCTGTTTAACTTTGACCCAAGCTTTCCCACTGTGCTGGCCGCCCTCTCCTGGCACCACCAGTCCAAAGGCTCTTCTGAGAAGCTTGTTACAGCTGGGAAAACTTGCAGTTCTTTGATTCCTTGCTGATTGCCTCTGCTTGACCTGGCCTAATACAGGGCCTCCCATTATACCCAGATCATAAATCTAGCCTCAGAATAAAGGCAAACTCTCTAATGTCATGAATCCTAGCAACTAGCTGGGAGACTCATTGTCTGAAAGCAGAGCTCTAAGCTTTTTAGTACCTCGTGTATTACTGGAAATAACCTCTTTTCCTCTCCAGCCATCTTGTGCTCTGATTTGTTGTCCCCTAAAGCTTCTACATTGGACAGGGCTAAAGGAGCCTAAAATTAGCAACCTAGGACCTGGGAGCAGGACTGGAGGCCCCCCATAAAGCAGTCCAGGCAATCATCATGATGCCAGAGCAGCAAGAAGTTTCCCAAGATGACAGGCCCCTCATCCTCCCATCCCGGAACTGGAAACTTTCTCAGGAAGGGCCTTCCCACAGTCAAATCAACAAACGTCCAATGTCTCTCTGAAGAAGAATTCTCAGGGTACATCTCCATAGTGCTATTTCTTATACCACCACTGACTGGTTGTGTGACATCTGGGTAAGTTTTTCTCCCTTATAGTTCTCCCTTTCTCCCTTAAATTCAACCTGGAGGTTTTTTCTAGAGGTTCCCAATTCATGGTCTAAGACTACCTTCCACCATCTTCTTGCATATAACTCTCTCTGCTTGACTTTACTGACAGACCAGGAAGAGGGTTTGGCCTCTCATACCTTGCATCTCAGAGAAATCTGAGACACTTAAACTATTGGATGGTTCAGAGCTCTTCATTTCCATTTCTGCACGGAGGGAGGTGATCTCCATTTCATACTCTCCCCGAATGCGCTCCATGTCATCGAGTTCATTCTGCATCCGGCAGAGATCCTCCTGCAGGGATGCTATGTCACTCTCGTGTTCAGTCGCGGAATCCTCTGCTGCTTGCCGCAGATTCCGGATCTCAGCCTGGGCTATGTGCAACTCCTGTTCTATTTCCTTAAGTTCACTTTCTTTCTCACGCTCTAACAGGGAAATCTCCTCTCGTAGAGACCGCAGCTCACCTGCAAAGTCCAAAGGTTGGGACAGTCAAGAGGATAAGTAAACTCATCTATCGTGTTCTAGAGGCAGAAAGTTAAAGGCAGACTTATTTATTATCTGGAAACTACTTTCAACCTACTCTCTAGCACATTAGAGAAGTATAGCTTCATCTGATATGGAATAGAGGGAATACCTAAGAAGAGTGAATGTGGTAAGTAAGGTGCAGTAGAAAGGGAGATTTTTGAGGCTTGGCACCAAAGCAACACCTTAGGCTACTGCAAACAAAAAGTATTAGGTGCGTCTACATTGAAGACCAAAACTAATTGACAGTATTTTACTGATGCACCTCGTCTTTCCAAAAATTCCCTGTCTAAAAAAATTTACACAGACTATTCTCATCTATTCAGTCTGGAACCTTAGACATTACAGAGCCTCCGAGCTCGCATGAACTGCCTGTGGGAAGTACTGGCCCCCAAATAATGTACAGAGTTCACAGCTGAAATTAAAATGCAGGCTCATCACATGATAACCAAATATGGCTATGACCTTCACTTCCCACTACATCCTTGATGTTAAGGTTCAAATTTCCCTTAGGTTCCCCTCTGGGGTCTGGTCCTAAAACAAACAAACAAACAAACAAACAAACAAACAAAAAAACGCTTTCTCAGATCCACTGGAGAATGGAGAAAGGTCGCCCTCAGCCACGAAAGCGCTCGCAATTTGGAGCATAAAGGGGCAGGGCCTGCCCACCGTGAGGGCCAGGGTTTGCAGGCCCGAGGGGGAGGAGCTTATCCAAAAGCTGGGCGGGGCGGACCCTGGCTGGGAGTTGGAAGGGCCACACCCGGTTTCCAGAGAGGCAGCGCCCGTTGCCAGGGGGCGTGGGACCTTCGGGGCGAAGCCGAGAGCCTGGGAACTGGGCTGCGGGGCAAAAAAGTGGGTTCCTACTTACTGGTTATGGCCTCCATCTTGTCGGCTCCCCCGCAAGAGGTCTCTCTGGGGGGCCTCCCGCCGCCGGCCGGCCGGTCCCGGCCCCCGCGGGGCTGTGGAGGCCGGAACGGCCTCTCAATACCAGCTACCTCTGAGGCCGCGCGCGCCCCCTCTTGGCGGAAACGGGCAGCGCGCGTGCGCAAGGACGGTCTTTATTTCCTGCCGCGGGGGGGGGGGGGGGGGGCGGGGAGTTGAGCGTCTTCTTCAGACCCGTAGCCCCTAGCTTGCGGGCGCGTGATCCATTGCCCAGTTGGCAACACCCTAATGAGTGAGGAGTCGCTCTAGAACTCGTTTCCCCAAGTAGTTGCCTCCCTGCATCTCTACTGACTTCCCTATTTGCAAGGAAGTAGGTCCCTTCTCCAAGCAAAGGCCTTTTTCTGCTCTACTGGATCGTTTCCTTCCTTATGCAAACGTAATCTAGTGTAGTGGGTCCTATCTCAAACAAACAAACCAAACTCTCCCTTGACTTCATTTCCTCTTCCCTTATCTCTCTGCTTCTCTTCAGAGCATGACCACTGCAACTATCCACACCCTCCCTCTCTACTTCACCTCCCCTTTCCTCTTTAATCCCAATCCAATCAGGCTCAGTCCTCACTGAAATATCTCAGAGCCCTCCATCTTGCCAAATCCAATGGCCATCTTATTTGATTTAGCAACTTTTGACACAGTTAATTATTATCTCTTTGAAGCACTTTCTGCTCTTGGTGTCCAGGACATGAAACGCTTCTGTAGTTCCTCCTACCTCAGTCATTTTTGTTCATATCTCCTCTACTGGACCTTTAAATACTGGACTATCCCTGGGACTGGGCCTTTTCCTCTTCTTTCTATATCTCTCCATATGATGTCATAGTGATGTCTCAGGCACTCAAATGCCATATATACGCTAATGACTCCCAAATTTATATCTCCAGCCTTGATTTCCCTCCTGGTTCTAGATTCATATATCCAAGTGCCTTCTTAACATATTTATTTAGATATCAATAGCCATTTCAAACTCAACACACAAAAACGTGTCTTAAATGTTTCCCCTAGCCCTCAAACTTGTTCTTTGCCAAGTCTTCCCCACCCCAATAAATGATAGCACTGTCCAATCAGTTTCTTAAGGCAAAGTCATCTTTTGTGTCTCTCCGATTCCCAACCCCATCCCCGTGCCCTACCCCTTTCAATTCATCAGAAGTCCTAAGGGCTCCACCTTCAATATAAGACTCTGCCATGTCTTTTTACTATACAGTACTTAGAATGAAAGGCAAACCTCTCAGATGGACTCCAAGGCCCTTTGTAATCTGGCCTCAGCCTGCCTCTCAGAACTGTCTCTTACCAGGGTCCTCCACATGCAGTCTGCTTCAGCCATAGTGACTTTTGTTCTGTCCTTCAAACACGTGAAGCTCATTCCTACCCTTGAGCTTTTGCAGTTGCTATTCCTTCTGCCTGGTATGCTCTTGCCTCAGATCTTTCTCATTATTTGGGTCATAGCTCAAATGTCATCTTCTCAAAGAGGCCTTTTCTAACTGCCCTATCAAAAATCAATCCCCCAGGGTGCCTGGGTAGCTCAGTCGGTTGAGCGCCCTACTCTTGATTTTGACTCAGGTCATGATCCCAGGGTCGTGTGACTGAGCCCCTCGTCGGGCTCCACATTGATCAGGGAGCTTAAGATTCTCTCTCTCTCTCCCTCTGCCCCTCTCGCCTGCTTGCATTCTCTCTTTCTTTCTCTCTCAAATAAAAAATAATAAAGTAAAATAGAATAAATTCCCAACTCACCCCATCTCTCTATATCATATTGTTTTTAACGTGTTTTTTTTTTGTTTGTTTGTTTTTATTTATTTTGAGAGAGAGAAAGAGCACAACTGGAGGAAGGGCAGAGAGATGGAGAGAGAGAATCCCAAGCAGGCTCTGTGCCACCAGCATGGAGCCCGATGGGGGGCTCGAACCGAGGCAAACCATGAGACCATGACCTGAGCAGAAATCAAGAGAGTTGGACACAACTGACTGAGCCACCCAGCTGCCCTTCTATATCATATTGTTATATTATCTTCCTAGCATTTATTGCTACCTGAACTTATTTATTTTCTGCTTCTCCCCCATTAGAATGCACTCTTCATTAGGGCAGGGATCTGGTCTGTCTTGTCCATAGCTTGCCCTCCAAGTATATAGGCACTCAATAAATGAATGATAAAGCCTCATTTTACTGATAAGGAACTGGGTCTCAGAAAGATAAATGTGATTTGCCAAAGACCCCAAAGCTTGTTACATGGCAGAACTGGACCCAAGAATCTAGGTTTTCTGAGACCAATGTTCACATGCTTTTCCCCGTGCAACACATCTCCTGCCATTTCTCTCCTTTACCTTCTCCCCATTCATTGTCCACTTCCCTGCATCTACCTTGGCTTGTACCTTTCCCTTCTCTTTTCCTCCCCTTCTTCCACCTTTGCTTGCTGCTCTTCAGGCCTGCTCTCCGGCCTTCCTTTTTTCTCCATTTATATTTTTCTTTTGGTTTGATTTCAGTTCTCCCTGGAGAGTCCCTGCTGTTTTCTAGGGCAGCTCCCCTAAACCTTCTGGAAGCCCACAGAAGTAACAAAAGCTCCTTCTTTATTTGGTGGTGCAGTGGAATGTGGGACACCTGCCTTGCTGCTTCCCAGAGACAAAGCGATGTGGGCGTTAGAAGAAAGGGATTTAGGGCCCCAAGCTCTGGTCCTGGGAAGCAAGAGAAACCTTCTCATCTGCTTCCCTTAAAAGATGCAGCGTCCCTTCCAGTCACTTCTCATTGGCTCACTGCGCTTCCCATGGTGTCCCTGGAGGGACAGGGAAAAACAGTCTGGTTTGGAATTCAGCCCTGATTACCTACCCCCAGACCTGGAGAGCAAAGAAAAAGGGATACAGGTGTGATGGGAGGAGTCTGGAGGAGAGAAAAGGGAGAGTGTTAGCCAGAGAGAGAAGATGTGAAGTGGGAGGGCAAGAAAGGGCAGAGAAGGGCAGAAGAGCCAGGCAGAGATGCAAAGAACATCAGTTGGATAAAGAAAAGAATGGAGAGAGAGAAGGAGGAAAAGGTGAGCATAGTAAGGGGAAATGAGGAAGAAATACTGAATTAGTTTATATTTGTCTGCTATGCCTCAGCCAACCGCTCAGGTGGATGGCCGCCTCCCCTCCAGTCCAAGTGCTGGGAATTACCTTGGAGCTGCTGGATCTGCTTGGTGAACACCTCTGCCTGCTGGGCACTGGCCAGCCGTTCATCCTCCAGGAGCCCTGCAGGGAGAGGGGCAGCAGACGTGATCCTGGGATCCAGCGAGCCCAGGCCCTCTGGCCCCATCCCGGACACTCACCCTGCAGCTCCAAGGAGTCATCCTCGTGCTGCCCTGCCAGTTCCCGGGTCTCCTCCAGCTCTGCCACCAGCTGGAGCACCTGAGCCCTCAGCTCCTCCAGCTCCGTCTCTGTGAGGCTCAGTCCCCGGTGCTTGCTGGCAGACAAGGAGCCCACGCTGCCACCTTTCTGCGCCTGCTCTTCCTCTTCTTCTGCCCCTTCTTCCTCCTCTTCCTCTTCCTCTTCCTCCTCATAGAGAGCTGGGAGCAACACTTCCCCTAGGAGAGAAACCCATCCCACCAGGGGGTCAGAGTCAGCTTCCTTTCCAGAGTCTTTTGAAGGCTCTCAAGCTCATTGTCCCAGGGCAGCGATGGTATCATAGTGCCACCTGCTGTCCCCCAAGGAGCTCCTGGGCTCGACCTGCACTCGTGATGAGTCCTCAGGTGCAAGGGTCAAATTTGGAGGTAGCTCATCTCCCTCCCAGGCCCTTTTGGGACCAATATCGTACCAGGTGGCCTCCTATTACTGTCTTTGGGCAAACTGAGCAGCTGGGTGCTGGCAGCCATGTGAGCTTGTACAAGGACACCTGCTTCTTCCAGACCTGGTGGTCTCTGGGGGACAAGTACTCAAGAAAGGATTCAGGGCGCCTGGGTGGCTCAGGGGGTTAAGCATCCAGCCCTTGGTTTTGGCTCAGGTCATGATCTCACAACTCGTGAGTTCGAGCTCCGCACTGGGCTCTGTGCTGACAGCACGGAACCTGCTTAGGATTCTCTGCCTCCCTCTCTCTCTGCCCCTCCTCCCCACCCACCCCCCACCCCCGCCGCCTCTCAAAAATAAATAAATAAACATTTTAAAAAAGAAGAAGAAAAGATTCAGACACTGGGTGTGTCTTTAGGCCACATGGGGCAAGAGTTACAGTTTGGGGGGTTTGTCCGGTTAAAAAAGTATCCAGGTGGCTTGGGAGAAATTAGCCTTTCCATAGTAAGAAAGTGTTGCTCTCCGTAGGCAGAGAAAGAAAACATCTGGATGAAATGATTCTAAATGTTTTACTGGACAAACCCCGGGCCCCTTTCAAACGTATTCTATCAATAAAGCCTTTTTGAAATTTTCCGCAAGGTCCACCTTCCTTATCTCTGCTGAGTGTCAGGAGGCCTCCCCCCTCCCCAGGTGCTGTAAGTGCCCTCCTCCCCTGCTGACCATAGGGCAGTTTTCAGGGGAAGTCTGAGGTTGGACTTGTGTGGAAAAGAAAGCCTGCCATTTTAATGAGCCAAGAAACTGGGGTGTACTGGTCCACAGCCTCTGGTTGGCGAGTACCCCCTCTTTTGCTGCAATGCAGTTCCTTGAAATAGCAAAATTTTGTCTGGATTCTGATTATTTGCTTTGTTTTAAAATTCTGAATCCCTGGCCTTACTTACAACAGCAGCCTAAGGTTCGTCTGGAACCCCTTGCATCATCTGTCACCTTTAGGGGAGCAGGGTTGCCCACACAGTGTGCGTAGGGGCCTGGGGACACTTCACAGGAAGTCCTGGAAAATGGAACAGCATCCTCCCAGGGGCCTGGAACTGCCAAGTCACATGGGTGCAGTGGTGATATGTGAGTGTTGGGAGGTTGGCCTTCTCACCTGCCCCCTTCCAGGCAATTCTTTCAGGCGGTAAGGGATGCTAGAGAACCAAAGCCACAGGCTGACATTCAAAGTGAGTGGTGATGGCACCAGAAAGACAATGCTGACTTCACAGGCTCACTTCCTTGCTTTTCAAAAATAGGAGACAGCTTGGGATCTGGGTCGGGTGGCAGTGAGAACAAACCCCCTGCTGAAAGGCTACTTCAAAGCTGCCCTACGAGGCCTCTTTCTCTGTCTGGCAGCTCCCCCATCCCCCACCCCCGGGAGGAAACAACCTGGTTAGCCGGTGATTAGGGCCCCAAAGGGAATGCACCCAGAGCCTCCCTCAAAGCCTGACCCCAGGAGGGGTCAAACTCAGCCCTGAAGGGTAGAGGGGGCTCAGGTGAGCAGGAGGAAGGGCTCTGTCCTGGCTCAGAGTTCTGGGGGCCAGATGGGGGAAGGAGGAGGGAAGGGAAATTGGCTGAGGCGAGAGAAAGAACGCTTTTTGGGAAAACTCACCCTCCATAGCTTGCATCCCCCGCCGCTCCAGGGACCCCCAGCGTTGGCCTTTCTTCCTCTCACAACCCTCAGACACCTCATAGGAGCCTAAAGTGGTCACTGTGGGTCCTGTAAGCAGGGAGAGAGGAGGTACTGTGGGAATGTTAGGGGGGGCTGGGACTGGGGTGCAGGGCAGAGAGATGGGGACGTGCCTTCCAGCCCTCTGGAGCCCTGGAGTTCTTAATCCCGGTGGAAGTGTTTGGCTCACTTGGCCTAGGCTGCGACTCCCCTCCCTCAGCCACCCCTCGAGCTGGGCCTATGGGGACCCCGCCCTGCGCTGCCCAACCCCCTCAGCACCCCCTTTCCGGGCTCCTCTCCCTGCACAGACAGAAAGGGTGTGTGCCTCTTTAGCCAAGAGGGGACAGGGAGGAGACCGGCAAGGATGGAAGAGAGGGCAGGAACCTGGGAAAAAGAGGCTGAAATGGTGAGGTGGTGCGGGAAAGGGGAGGGAGGGGCTGCGGGGTGGGGGGTGGGGGCGTGTGGCAAGGGGATCTGGGCCGGAGCCGCTCCCCTCCCCTCCATTCTCTCACTGGACCTCGTCCACCCCACCCTCGCCCTGCGCTCAGACGCCTTTGGGCCGGAGTGGGTGCAGGGTCTGGGGCCCCCAGGGCTGGGCAGTTGGGGTGGAGAGGGTTCAGGGCGAGGGACGACCAAGGAGGATGAGGCCGGTGTGGGGAAGACCCGCCCGGAAAGATGGAGATCGGGCCCGGGTGGGGGGCAGGATGGAGGGAGGAAGACAGGAGGGAAAGGTGGGAGCAGCGGAGGGAGGGGGGGGGAGGACGAGGGGGTCTGGAGGGAGGAGAGATGGAGAAGAGGAAGGAGTGGCGGTGGAGAGGTGAGGGAGGGGCGGCTCTGACCTGGGCCGGGGCAGCTCCAGCCCGCGGCGCCCGCGGCGCCCGCGGCGCCCGCACCGGCCCCGGCGCCCGCCTCCATGGCCGCTCGCGCCGCCGCCGCTCGCGCCGCCGCCGCCCGGAGCAGACGCCGCAGCCGTGAGGCCGGGCGCCCGGAGCCGGTGCGCAGGGGGAGGGAGGGAGGGCCGAGGGGGCGGGGCCTGGCCCGGCCACCTGACACCGCCCCCGCCCGGAAGCCCTCCCCCCACCCCGCTCCCAGACCTGGTGGAGGCGAGCGAGCGGGCGCGGCGAGGGCAAGGGAGCGCGTCCCCAGACAAACCTCAGGGCCCGCGTGGAGGAGAGGGGGAGCGGACGGGAGCTATTCGGAGCTGGAGGTTGCCCTAGGAGTGGCCACGAGATCCCCTGGTTCTGGCGAAGGGTCCTGCCCGGAGTCGGCTGCGCGCGGGGACCCCTCGGGGCCAGGTGTCAGAGCCCCGTCCCGCGCAGTGATGGGGGAGGAAAGGGACAAAGCGGGACGGATCCTCCGGTCCTGTTTCCTCCAAACGCGCGGAAACTCACACGCCCACCAAACGGACCCGGCGTCCCCCACTTCCGCAGTCAGCGCGGACCCCCGGCCGCCGTCCCGGTTCCCGCGCGGTGGCCTCCTGCGTCCCAGGGCTGCGTGAGGGCTGGAGGAGGGAAGCCAAGGCGGAGATATACGGACTGAGGGGCCCTGATCTCCTTCTTTGCTTCCCCCGCGCCCGCAACAAGCCTAGAACCGGCGACCCTTTCAGGAGGGCGGCTCCTGACCCCACGCAGCCCTCGCTGCCTGAAGACCTCTTCTCTCCACCACTGCGCCTTCCCACCTGGCCCCACACCCTGTGCGCTGTGAGCCTGAACCACTACCTACCCTGCCCCCGTAGCCTGTTCAGAGTGAGCACTGCTGATTTTCCGTCTCGTACATGGGAGATGTGGAAACCCAGCCTATTTCGCTTATTCAATCATTCATTCAAGGAACTCCTACCGGGCGCCGGATCTTGAGTTGTTCTCATGTCTCTGCAGGTCTCAGCCAGGAAAGAAGTGGGTACACTTGGGAACCAGGCAGTCCCAGCACACCCAGAAAAGTGTTAGATTTCTGAGCCAGGGACACACATCAATCCCTTATCTTGCATGTGCACTCGGCAGGTTATGGGCATACGTTGTCTGTGTTCACCCCCACAGGCTTCCAGTTTCACAAGCCCTCCACATTCCTCAGGAAAGAAGCCCTTCTTTGCTTGGACACCCCCCACTTATTCTTCAACCCTCAGTCGGGAGTCACCTCTAGGCGGCCTTCCCTGATGCCCACCCCTGGACCAGGAGAGGCCCTTGCTGGGCTCTACCCTGGCCTCCTTCCCTCTAGGGCAGCGCCTGTCAATTTGAGGTCTCAATTGACTCTTGTGTCTGCCCAGCTTCTGGAAGATTGGGAGGTATCTTAGTCATTTTTGTATCTCCAGCATCTCCATTGACACCTGACACAATAAATGAGAGAGGTAAATCTCTAACTACACAGTTAATACGTTGTCTTATCACGTAATAGATGATTTCACACTTAGGGAGTTAAATGTTGCCTATTAACTGTAATGTTGCCCTGTAAGTCTCTTTCTTCCCGCTCCCTCCTTTTTTTCTCCCTCTCAAACCCCCAGCCTGGTGCTCTGAGAGATGATGAGCACAGATCAAGGAGATTTCATTTGCTCCCCCCGGAGGACAGGATTATACCCCAGATCCTGTGGTCAAGGTAATCCATTTGTGGGGCAAGGCTGTTGAACAAACCTACAAAGACCCTTTTCAGAGAACCTGCAGTAGATATCAGGCCTGTCCGGACATGACTGGCACGGGGGTGGTGAGGTGTCAGGATGGGGGTGTAGAGTTCAGGAGACTGACAGAGACTGGAACGTTGGAACCCCAATAGCTGTTTTGCCCAAACACAGCTCCTTCTAGTCCTGGCTCAGCCAGCAAGTTCAGTTAGCATTTGACCTTGACCGTTGACTTCTTGGTTCATGGAGGGAGGGGCAGGAGAGGAAGTTGTCAACTGTGACATCCAGTGATCTAGGCTCTCCTCAGGGAGTTCTGATCCTGAGTATTAGGACTGATCTCTCCCTAGCTCCTGGGGTATGGGTCACTATTCACCTTTGATTTGGGGAGCTTTCAGGAGAGACCTGAACCAGTCTATTTTCAGGGCCCAAATTTGGGCAAATCCTGGACGCATCAGTACTGGGTTGAAGGTAGGGGTGAAGTTAGGAGTCAGGAGGTAAGGGCTTGGCAGGCAGTGGGGGGAGGGGGAGTTGACTGTGGTCCAGGGATGCATATCTGAAGGGCCAGGAGTGGTGGGGGCGCCAGCCAGGTAATCAGCTTAGGGGGATGATCTGAATTAATCCTTGTAATCCCTGGACTCTGGACTCAGCCTCTCCCCTAATCCCATCCCATCAGATCATCCTCTTTGAGGATCGATGCAGCCATTTATCCCCCTTTACCCTTATTTCTAAAATGCCAAGATCCCTTCATTTAAAACAACAACAAACCAGAAAGGTACAGTACAGAGTATAACGACAAATATCCACGTACACACCGCTGAAATCCAACTGTCCATTCTTGCCACATTTGATTCACAGATAGCCCTCCTATTTATTATTTTACAGTTTTTCTTTATATGTATGTATCCACAAGCAACAAAATACTGATTTGCTCAGCTGGTAGAACATGCAGCTCCTGATCTCCGGGTTGTGAGTTTGAGCCGCACTTTGCGCACAGAGATTACTTAAAAAATAAATAAAATAAAAATTCTGCAAACTTTCTTTTTTTCTTTTTTCTCAAAAAATTTTTTAAACATTTCTCCAAGTTTTATTTAGCCCCAATTCATGAATTTTAACGGCTGAATACAATTTCAGTGTTTGAATATCCACAATCTACTTATCCATTATTCTGGTAATGGGCATTTAGGTTGTTTTGAGTTTTCTGTGTTAGAAAACAATATCTTAGTGGTTAGTGCTGTGCGTGCTTCCTAGGCACATAGGTAAGCACTTCTCTAATGTAGGTACGAAGAAATAGAATCTCAGAGTCATAGAATATGTGCAAATTGATTATTGCCAGACTGCTCTATAAAGTAGTTGGATCAATTTACATTCCACTAACAGTGGCTTTCAAGTGCTTGTTTAGATTCACGATTCACTAACATATTTATAAATTTCTCTGCTCACCATTCCTTCTTGCATTTCACTCCTTCCTTCTTATTTGCTCCCTTCTTATGAAGTATATCTTTTTTTTTTATGTTTATTTTTTGAGAGAGAGCAAAAGCACAAGAGAGGAAGGGCAGAGAGAGAGGGGAATAGGGGATCCTAAGTGGGCTCCATGCTGAGAACCCATCGATGGACTGGAACTCATGAACCAAACGGTGAGATCATGACCTGAGTCGAAATCAAGAGTTGGACGCTTAACCAACTGAGCCACCCAGGCACCCCTGAAATATATATCTCTTTTGGTGGTATTTTTGTGAAAGTCCTTGTCGAACATTCTCAATCTTTGCCTTAAAATGTCTTAACTTCATATAATTTATACTTTTAAATGTTTATTTATGTATTCTGAGAGAGAGAGCATGAGGAAGGGGCAGAGAGACAGGAGAGATAGAATCCCATGTAGGCTGCGTGCAGCCAGCACAGAACCCAACTTGGGGCTCAATCCCACAAACTGTGAGCTCATGACCTGAGCAGAAATCAAGAGCCAGATGCTCAACCGAGCCACCCAGGTGCCCCTATATCATTATAATTTACATGGAAATTTAATGGACATAAAATTTTAGTTTGACAGTTTTCTCTTGGCCTTTGGAAGATATTCTGGGTTTTGTTTTGTTTTGTTTTTTCTATACTCTTTTGTTGCTAATGCTGTCTTAAGCTTCCCCTAGTGTCATTTAACTATTCTTCCATACCTTCAATCTCCTCACTTCTCCCTCTCCATACTTTGAATGATTTCATCAGCTCTATCTTCCAATTCACTAATTCTCTTATCAGCTGGATCCAGTCTATTGTTTAATGGGTCATTGAGTCTAATTTCAATGGTGTGTCTTTCCCTAGGTTTTATTTTTTCCCTCAGTAAAGTGCTTTTGTTAATAGTGCAATGTTTTCATTATGGTTTATTTTCTTGTCTTTAATCTTTGGTAGTTTTAAGTATGCTTATTGTAGAGTGGTTTTCATGTTTTTCTATCATGCACAGTTCTTGGAATGTTAATTCTCCTATTTGTTGTGTCTGCTGACTCTTCCTTATGGTGGATTGCTTCCTTGTCTAGTTTATGATATTTTATTGTGAGCTCTTCTGCAGTAGGTGTTTGTTTGTTTAGTGAGAGTCCCATTTGCCCTGGGTTATGAAAACATTGTGACAGAGCTCTTTCTTGCTTTCTGTGGGGCTATATGGTATTCCAAGGATCCTAAACCAAGTTTAGAATTAATTTCACTGCTTGAGGATCCAGCATCATGTAGATAACATAAATCCAGAAGCAACTTAAGCATTTGCTCAGGCTTGGGACTTTAGTTTCTCCGAGTTGACTTGTGTTTCTATTCCTTTTCATTGCTTCCTTGGATTGCTGTGTGTCATTTTCATCTTCTTTTCATGGACAAGGTAGATCTTTGGTGTTCTTCTTCTTCTTCTTTTTAAGACTTATTCATTTTCGAGAGACAGAGCACAAGCAAGGGTGGGGCAGAGAGAGAGGGAGACACAGAATCCCAAGGAGGCTCCAGGCTCTGAGTTGTCAGCACAGAGCCCGACGTGGGGCTTGAACTCATGAACCACGAGATTATGACCTGAGCTGAAGTCAGATGCTTAACCAACTGAGCAATCCAGGCGGTCTGATATTTGGTGTTCTGATCTTTGGTGTTCTGATCTTGAACAGGGTGTTCAGTCCCAGCTTTTTGTCTCTGGTGGACTGAAGCAATATATCCTATAACCAGAAGCACTAAAACACAGCCACATGTCCCTGGGCATATATCTGTGTCTGAAACCCACCACGGGGCACTGTGACAGCCTCCTCTTCTCTTTTCTTTGGCTTTGTATTCCTTCTTTAATCCTGGGAATTTCATTTAAAAAAATAAGTTTTTTGCATTATTCAGATATTAATTTTGTTTTAATGTTTTTTTTTTTTAATTTTTAAAATAATCTCTACACCCAGTGTGGGGCTTGAACTCATGACCCTGAAATCAAAAGTCACATGCTCTACCACTGAGCCAGCCAGGCACCTTGATATTAATTTTTTTTAAGTTTACTTATTTACTTTTTTAGAGAGAGAGTGAGCACGTGAGCCAGGTAGGGGCAGAGAGAGAGGGAGAGAGAATACCAAGCAAGCTCTATGTGTCATCGCGGAGCCTGACACGGGGCTGGAGCCCAACATGGGGCTCAAACTCACAAACTGTGAGATCATGACCTGAGCTGAAATCAAGAGTTGGACGCTTAACTGACTAAGCCACCCAGACGCCCAACCTAGATATTAATTTTTTAATTCTATTTTATGCAGGGATGCCTGGGTGGCTCAGTTGGTTAAGCGTTCGACTTCAGCTCAGGTTATGACCTCGCAGTTCGTGAGTTTGAGCCCCGCATCAGGCTCTGTGCTGACAGCTCAGAGCCTGGAGCCTGCTTCGGATTCTGCGTCTGCCCCTCCCCCATGGGCTCTCTCTCTCTCTGTCTCTCTCTCTCTCTCTCTCAAAAAATAAACATTAAAAAAAATTTTAAGTCTATTCTATGCAATCTTTCTGTGTTTTAGGAGGGCACTGGGTGAGGAAATAGCTACATTAGTTCAGTCTGTCATGTTGCCAGAAGTTCCTCTCTAGATGTTTTTTTTTTTCCTGGTTTTGTTTTAAAGTAGGCTTCATGCCCAGTGCAGAGCCCGATATGGGGCTTGAACTCACAACTCTGAGATCAAGACCTGAGCTGAGATCAAGAGTCAGACACTTAACCGACTCTGCCAGCCAGGTGCCTCTAGATTTCCTTTATTTTAGCATTATTCCAAACAATCCCTATGTCTGTGAGGTACATTATAGTTTGCAAAGGGCTTTCACATACAATCTCTGCTTTAATCCTTCCAACAACTTTAAGAAATAAGTATTACTGTTCCCATTTTACCAAGAGGAAAACTGAGACTCTAAAGTGTAACTTTAATCCTACCTTTTGGACTTCGAATCCAGTGCGTTTCATAGCTTGGGTTTATAAAAGGAGCTTGCCTTTTCTTGACCGCCAGCTCGGACCCGCCCCCAAATTGTCCTGATCACTTGCTCTTCATGTAAGGCCCTCTGAGAGGCTCCTCCTGCCTGACACAGCACAGCCCTTTGGCTCTAACCTTCTCCAGCTCAGCTCCCCATGCTATGCCAGTCCCCTCCGGCCCCATTTGGCCTCAGTGGAAATTATGGGGTATATACGGGCCACGCACGGCCAATGGAGAGACAGACCAGCAGCTTGTCCTTACGGTCCTTTATTCACTCACCGCTAGGCCATTTTTATGCCTCTACACTAAAAAGGGCAAGTACTGAATATATGTATGTTGGGGTACAGGAAAAAAAAATCAGAAAAGCCAGGGCTCGTCCGGGATTTGAACCCGGGACCTCTCGCACCCTAAGCGAGAATCATACCCCTAGACCAACGAGCCACTGATGGTTGTGCTTGGCCAGATGTGCCTTCCCTGCCACATCAGCAGCAGGCAGAGTGTGTGGTTCCTAGAGGCAGACTCTTCTCCCAGGCTGGCAGCCAGCCCAGGCCGGCTGCGCTCCAGCGGGCCTTGCCTCTCCCGTGGCTCTCTCCGCACCTCCCTGGCCCACAGCAGGGCCACACAGATGCCCCACGCTCCAGGCATTCCCCTTCTTCCCCACGACCAGCCGCCTCTCCCCCAGGGCCACCATGTGGACTTTGTGGGAAAGGACAGAGAAGAAGCCGGGGTCCAGCGACCTCCACTTTCCAGGGGAGCCCCAGGTCTGAGGGAGCCTGTCTAGCAGCCCCGGCACCCCATGAAGAACAACACTTCTTTCTTACCTCCTGATCAGATCACCAGGAAAAAAAAAAAAAAAATCCTCCAAATCCATCAACCTCCTCGAAGAGGAAGCGGAAGACTGACGCAGGTCACCTTGACTAGATGACGCTTGCTAAGTCACTCAATGTCTTCATCTGTCAGCTGGGGAAGTGACACCTGCCCTGTGTGCCTTCCAGGGTGATTCTCACCTGAGGATCAGGTGGGGCAACGTCTGTGCAAGCAGTCTGCGAACTGTAAGGTGCTGTGCGAGGCAGAGGGGTTATTATGATGGCAACGTGAAGGGGCGGGGGCGGGAAATCATAGGAAAGTTGCCCTTTAATGCTCAGTATGGGCCAGGCAGTGTGTTCTGTGCTTTACAGATCTTGTAACAACCTTGTGAGATAGGTGTCATCCCCACCGTAAGAAAAAGAAACTTCTCCACATTCGGCTTACAAGAGGCACATTTATCTAAATGCGAAGGCTGTTTTAAAGCGGTGCACGCTGCTACCCAGCCTTTCTAGCAAAGCGGCGGTGGGAAAACATCCTGTAAATACTCACACTCCCTCCCACGCCCCAGCCTACCCTGCTCCCCCTGCCTGGGGACGCGGCAGGAAAAACCCGCTAATGGGCTAAGTGTGGCCTGGGTGGTTTCCTTCTGGTTGGGAGTTTCCCAAATGAGAGTGAGGGGGAGGCTCGGAGCCTGGAGCCTTGTGGAAGATCCCAGTGGGCGCTGCCAGGCTCTCTTTCTTTCCGTCTCCCCCCACCCCCACCACCACCTTCTTGCTCGCGGGAGGCAGAGCCCTGTCTTCTTGTCTTCTTGGTCTCCGGGTCCAGCCTCGCGTCTGGCGCTTGTCAGCCCTGCTGACAAGCGACGCCCAAGCACGTCTGCGTGCTGGGCTCTGTGTGATCACTCTACCAGATTGATCTCATCTCATCTTCGCAGCACAACTGTTGTTGTAGACATCGCTTAGCAAACGTCTGTGGAATGAATGAAGGAGTGAGTGCGTACGTGAAAGAAAAGTCTCGGGAGAGCACACCAAAAAATCACTAGGGGCAACAGATATTCAGGTCAGTCCGCATCTCTTGGCTCCAAGTAGAAACCACAAGGCTGAAGAACCCCTCCTGCTCTCCGACCTTTTAAGCAGGCTTCCTAATGAACTAACTCCTCTCTGGGATAGGCAGCAAGGATGGCCCCTGGCTTTAGGGACAGGATCGGCGCGCCTGCGTCTGTATCCGGGGGGGAGTTTCATGGTCTCCATCCAGGAGTGCCGGGCCGGGCAACTGGTTCCAACTAATCGTGGCCAGAGAGAAAGGCAACAGCTCATCTCTTGTAAAACCGTAGAGACTTTTTTGGGGTAGCTGTTCCCCAGCTATAAACTGGCTGATAAATAATAGCACACTCAGCGCGTCATTCTGTACCTCAGCACACATTCCCTAAATTGCTCCTGTTGGTGGATGTGCCCGGAAGTGATGTCGCTCCAAGAAGAGGCTCCTAGGGGGTGAGAATGTTTTAGGGATGAGACAGGGGTTGGACTCCAGCCAGTGCTTCTCTCTGGGGGTGCTGTTCGAATTTGTGGCAGGATCATTCTTCTTGGTGGGGCCTGTCTGGAAGAGTGCCCTGCCCACTAAATACCAGCAATCGCTTCTTCACTGTGGAGACAGTCGGAAAACACTGCCCCCCGCCCCGCCCCCCGCCGCCCCGCACGCTTCCAAATGCCTCCAGGATGGCAGGGGTCTGGGGAGAGGACCCACTGGCAGGTGGGGACCCACTGGCACCTACCATACATTTCTTTTCCGGGCTAAAATCACTGCGGCCTTGCTGTGGGCACTGGGGCATTAGGCCCTCGGTGACTTGTTTGACTCTGCGTTTAACAAGCCACAGATGGAGCTCTCTGGGGAGAATGGTGACACTACTTCTAGGGGCTTCCTCCTTTTCCTCCCAAGAGGGGATGGCTTTCGGTCAGGCAGATCCTTTGACGATTCCTCATTTCTACAACAGTGGGTAGACCTTACTCTGATCTCAGCATCTGTCTGGAGAGGCCTTACAGGTCAGTATTTAATAGACAGCACTGTCACAACACATCATCTCAAGCTCATTGTCACCTCCTGCGTGCCAGCGACACAGCAAAAGCCACATCTGGAGAGGGGAACTGGGTGTCTGGGAGCCTGGGTGCGAAATAAGCTTATTTTTCACTGTATATTCCTTAGTACTTTTTGAATTTTCAGTCTTGGACATATCTATAATCCACTCAAAAACAGAAATTAAATTATGGACATCTAAGCATTGAGAAGCAATGATTAGAGAGGGCAAGGAGAAATGTATTTCGAGCCCCCAGGGACCCAAAAGGTCCTTGGGATCAGGGCAACCCAGCAGAGTGGGTATTCGGTGCTCAGCCTAATGGTTCTGGTTTATGTCCAGTTCTGATTTATGCTTTGTGTTGAGTCCATATTGAGAGGTCATACTCAATACCCAATCCTGTGAAACTGGTTGTTGTGTCTACTCGGGAATGTTGTTGAGGACAGTGTTTATCATAAGACACTGATGTCTCCTTTGTGAGGTCCCGAGGGAGTCATTCTTGTCTGTCATAATCCCAAGAACACAAAACCAAGAAGAGTTGGTTTGCATTTATTTTCCGGACACTGAATTCTGCAAATGTGTAGCTGCTGGAAAGCACGAATGTGCGGTCATTTTTCAATTCAATTTCTGACTCTTGAACTTCCCACTGCTGTTCTCTTTCTCCTTTTGCTTCTACATTTGATTCAGGACTTCTTGTTGTGTCCCATATATTCCCGCAAACCTCCCTGAAACTATTTCCGGAAAAGGTGGGCGTATAAATGAATAAACTCCTAAAAAGAATAGGAAAAAAAAAAAAAACAAACCCATATGCTAAAACTATTCAAAAAATATCCTCCTTTTCTAGGACTTTCCTTTTTTTCTGGACAATCAGAACAACTAGAAAAACAAATTTCCTCTTGACTCTTTTCCATTTGGTTCTGGACATTTATACATCCAAATCTAGATCAGCGGTTTTTAACTGGAGGGGAGGGGGCAGGGGGTGGTTTGGCCTCTCAGGGGATATTTGTGTCTGGAGACATTTTTCGCTATCACGATTGAGGTCTGTTGGCATCCAGTGGGCAGCGGCAATAGGATGCTAAACATCCTACAATCCAGTAGACAGCCCCCTGACGACAAAGAATTATCTGACCCAATATATCAATAATATGGAGGTAAAGAAACCCTGGTCTAAACATACCTAACCAGGGCGCCTGGGTGGCTCCGTCGTTAAGCGGCCAACTTCGGCTCAGGTCATGATCTCATGGTCCGTGAGTTCGAGCCCTGCGTCGGGCTCTGTGCTGACAGCTCAGAGTCTGGAGCCTGTTTCAGATTCTGTGTCTCCCTCTCTCTCTGACCTTCCCCAGTTCATGCTCTGTCTCTCTCTGTCTCAAAAACAAATAAACGTTAAAAAAAAATTAAAAAAAAAAACATACTTAACATAATCTTGTGTAAAGCCTTAGTATATATTATCATGTTCCTAAACTAATAAAGTGACTTTAAACTTGAAAAGAGCACTGTCTATGTTAAATGTACTTAACGTGCCTTCAGTTTTTATATCATTACCCTCCACCTTTACCACAGCCATCATCCTCAAAATCTTCCTGCTCCCTACTCCATGGCTTCCGGACTCCAAAAACGTGTTGTCCCCTGGGTAGAAGGTACCAGTAAGACCCTGTACTTGGCTAAGGCTCTTTTTGGCCTGAGCTGCCGCCCCTCCCCCACCGGCTCCCAGAGCAGCTGCCCCATCTCACCAAGGGCTGGGTTGCTCCCAGCTTGGGCCCACTGCCCCTCCCTCTGAGGGTGTGTGGAATAAGGTGGGAAGGGACTGTGTGGAAAGGTTTCAGGACAGACCTAGGAGAGGCCAAGGGTGCAGCCACTTGGCCTGGGTAGTGCGAGTGAGAGGGCCTGGGTGTCTTTGGCCTACATCAGCTGCCTTGGCAGGCCGAGCCCAAGGGTTCCTGTCAGAACCATGTACAGAGGTGGGCACCTCAGCTGAGCCCTGAAGACAGCAGAGGCTGATTCGCTCCACTCAGCACAGGCTCACGGGCCACCTGCCCTGCCCAGAGGTAGACAGAGCCTTAGGGATGGCCTCTGGTCCCGGTCATAAGGGCCTGCCCAGGACAGAGGACCAGCTGACCCAGGCAACCCAGGGGAAACCCAGTGGCCTTGCAATTCCTGGATGCTTGACCGGGTCTCTGCCAGGATCCTACCTGCGGGCGAGCGTCTGTGGAGTGTGTGTGTGTCTGTATGCACGCATGTACGTGGGGACGTCGTCTCCACAAATGGCTGACAAGACTCCTTCTAGCCTTTCTAGCTCAGGATTCAAAGGACATAGACTTTAGTCCTAAGGGGTGGCCTTTTGGAGTTCCAAGTGGCCTTTTGGAGTTCCAAATGGAAAGCCAGAAGTGTTTGCCCAGTTCCTCTAACCTGCTGGGAATCAAACTCAAAACTCTTTCTCTGCTGCCCTGGATGGCAGCCGAAACAATCTGCTCAGGCTTCACACCTGAAGCACCTCTTGCTTTTTGCTGGGCTCCTCGGTTAGTCCTCCGTGCATAGCTCAGCAGGCAGCCTAGCATTTGGAGGGGGTTTGCATGCAGAGTTGAAAGCTTCCTCTCCTGTGGCTTCCTTCCTTTTAGAAAACCCACCTTCAGTCTTCAGCTACTCTGGGGTCCCCCAGACTCCGTCCTCTGACTCTGCAAGCCGTAACGGCTGGGACTTTCTGCTTGAATTCCGGCTGTCCCTTGCCATCTAGACTGGGGAGTGCCCTCAGGAAAGAATCCACTTTAATGGAGATGGTTCTGGTCATTCAGGGATTGGGTCGTTGACATCTCTGCCTGCTTTGGGGTACTTGATAGCACTTTCCAGTAGTGGTTTTTCGCGTTTTGTCCGGAGTTGATGATTTTTACCCACGGGAGGGATTCATCTGATACAAACTGCTATGCCATCAGGGGGCCATCCTTTCACGTATCAGTATTTAAAGTGTGTCACCTTTATCTCTGCATTCTGGGTCTGCGGAGGTGGAGAAGACAGTACATTCAGAGCTGAGGTATAGTGTTGAGTGTAGGCACAGGTGGAGCTTAGAGCACAGCTGGCCTCACTGGGTGGGGGGGCTGCACGGAAGAGGTCTTGACTTAGGCTGCGAGAGCCCGGCAGGACTCCAGGGCAGATAGGGCAAGACCGTGGTAACTTGAGTACTGCTGAGCTAAAGGCGGGGGGCCCGTGAGCAAAGCAACCTCAGACGGGCTGGGGGCGGGGTGGGGTCTGAGTAGAAAACATACATCCTCTGGGTAGACTCAACACGAAGAAACAGAAGCAGCCAGGGAGGCCTTAGACTTCAAGCATTTTCAAATTGCCCCGTACCCATCTGTGAAGGCTGTTGACTAAGGTGCTCCCTGGGTGCTCCCCGTTCCCTGCCCCTTCCTGCAGCCTGAGGCCGGTTCCCAGGCTGGCCGTGAGCCCAAGACCTCTGGAAAGGGAGACTTAGGGACCACCTTCCACAAAAGAGCAGATGGGTGCGGAAGCCTGTAGGGACGTGGTGGTGCCAGAAGCCAAATGCAAAGTCACGCCCTCAATAGCGCCATTCAGAGAACGCACACACAAAAAAGTGATGAAGCATCTCTATTAAATATGGGTCAGCATCTCCCAGTTGCAGTGAGCTGACTCCGCCTATTCATTCCGGCACCCAGCACTGCATGTCGATTCTTTGAGCCCAATATTTTTATCCTCTCAACACGCAATCGGCTTTGGACCCACAAAAGGAGGTTTAGGTGGGGGCTTGGACATCTCTAATCTCAGAATTTGTCCTTAGGAGGCTTAGGATCAGTACTGATCGTTCAAGGAGACCAAAAGTGGCTTTGGCGAGAGGGTTCTTTGCAAGGTGGGGGAGAAGTGGCGGGACGGTACTCTATAAGAGGAATCAGAGGGTGGGGGGCGTCCCATGAGTAAGATGACAGGGGAGGAGGAGTTTTTTCTGTTCAAGAACATTTCCTTGGTGGGGCCATGGGATGGGCCTCAGTACCACATTGCCCCTGTCTGGGCCTTCCGCCTCCAGGCGGTCTTCATGGGCTTTGTCTTCTTCGTAGGAACACCACTCAATGCCACGGTGCTGGTGGCCACCCTCCGCTACAGAAAGTTGCGACAGCCACTCAACTATATTCTGGTCAATGTGTCCCTGGGGGGCTTCCTCTACTGCGTCTCCTCGGTCTCCATCGTCTTCATCACCAGCTGTCACGCATACTTCATCTTTGGCCGCCATGTTTGTGCTTGGGAGGCCTTCATGGGCTGTACGGCAGGTACGCAGGGGAAGGAGACTGGGGGGGGGGGGGGGAAGACAAAGGACTGCTCTAGGATTGGAACCAGGAACCAGACTGTTGGGTTAGAGTGGGCCCCTAAAGAGGAGTCTGGGGAAAAGGAGTTTGGTGCTTTTTCTCACCGGGGTATAAAGCAGCACAGACTAGAAGTCTGACCAACTGAGTCCCAAACTCCACACCAACCACCAGTCCAACCCTTTGTCTCCCTATGCTTGTTCCACCCTGTTAGTATTCCATTCTGTCTGCCAGGCCGGGTGGGCCCATCTACCCCCAATTGCCCTCACATTTCACTACAGGTCTGGTGACAGGCTGGTCACTGGCCTTCCTGGCTTTTGAGCGCTACCTGGTCATCTGTAAGCCCTTCGGCAACTTCCGCTTCAGCTCCAAGCACGCGCTGATGGTGGTCCTGGCTACCTGGACCATTGGTATTGGCGTCTCCATCCCACCCTTCTTTGGCTGGAGCCGGTGAGAGTGTAGGGCAGTGGTGCTAATTTAGCTAGGAGCTCAGGTTGGCGTGGGTGGAAAGAATTGAGGATGACCTTCGTCTCTGACCTCCGCTTTTAACGAGCGGGTGGAGTAGGTGAGGGCAAGGGCTGTGGGAGGCAACTGCTAACATTTATCCTGCAGTTGGAATTGCTATAGCCTCAGCTGGTAAAGACAGAAACTGCCCCTGCCTGAAGGTCCGTGGGCATCCTCTGGGTTCTAAGTGGAGAGCATAATCCAGGATCTCAGCTCCACTCCACTCATTTCTGTGGTGAACCCCGCGGTGAGCAAGTGCCTGTCCAGTGGGTGAGTGCTTGGTCCCATGCAGGTTCATCCCCGAGGGCCTGCAGTGTTCCTGTGGCCCTGACTGGTACACCGTGGGCACCAAATACCGCAGCGAGTACTATACCTGGTTCCTCTTCATCTTCTGCTTCATCGTGCCTCTCTCCCTCATCTGCTTCTCCTACACGCAGCTGCTGGGAGCCCTCAGAGTCGTGAGTGATTTGTGTGAGGCTCAGGGAGGAGGGGGTCGGGGGCTCCAAGATGGGAGAGAAGAATGGGTGAGTGCTTCAGAACATAAGACCTCTGGGGGCATCTGGCTGGCTCAGTCGGAAGAGCACACAATTCCTGATCTTGGGGTCGTGAGTTCGAGGCCCACGTCGGGTGTAGATTACTTAACAAACTTAAAAAAAGAAAGAACGTTTGACATCTGGAAATGTTCACAGCCAGGTAGAGGAGATACCCGAAAGCAGTGAAGGAAGTGGGGGCAGGGAGAATGATGAAATGGTGTGAAGAGTAGGGTGGGGTCCTCTCTGCTCAAATGTGTGTCAAGAGATTCTTGTGATCCCTTCCAATGTCAAAGACCAGACAGCCATCTCCATCTAGTCTTCCTCAAGGAAGGAGAACAAGAGGAGCTAGGCCAGAAGCTGGGACAGAGAGAGGCAATGGGAGCGGATGCCGCCCTGGTGGAAAAGGGTTGAGATCTGGGAGTTGAGGGCCGGGAAGAGGATGTTTCTCTGTGCTCCGCCCAGGTCGCAGCCCAGCAACAGGAGTCAGCCTCAACCCAGAAGGCAGAGCGGGAGGTGAGCCGCATGGTGGTGGTGATGGTGGGATCCTTTTGTGTCTGTTACACACCCTACGCTGCGATGGCCATGTACATGGTCAACAACCGTAACCATGGGCTGGACTTACGGCTTGTCACCATTCCCGCCTTCTTCTCCAAGAGTGCTTGTGTATACAACCCCATCATCTACTGCTTCATGAATAAGCAGGTAAAGCTCTCTATTTACATTCCTATGAGACTCTAGTTCATGAGACCTGGTTCTTTTCTCACCAATGACTTTTAATTCAGAGCACCTTGGACTCTAGTCAAAAGGTTTCTAGGGGTGAACAAGGGAAGCTCTCGGTAATAAGCACAGGGAGAAAGGCTTGGTCATTGAAACCATGTAATAGAACCCAGAGAAAACAGAATTTGAGCCATAAAAGTCAGGTTGCTCCAAAGGGAAGGATGAGAAGTGGAAGGGTTTTGTTTTCTTGAGAAACAGATTTAACCATCACCCTAAATTCCTAGTGCTTCCATTTCACAAGTTCTTAATCCTTCCCAACTTCCAGCCTGCAGGAGCATATGCAAAGCACAGAAATAACAACATATGCGTAAGTCTCTAAAACAGTTTATCATCTGAAGGTACCAGGTGGCCTCCTATCCCAAATCCTGAAACTGAGCTAATAAAAAAACCCAAGCTCAGATGAATCTAGGAGAGTTCCTATCTTGTGGGGCAAACCCCCTGCTTTGAGAATTCTTAATAGCTGTTTTGTTTCCTTCGTCTTCAGAGATGGGACTCAAAACTCTTGGATGGAAACAAAATTGGCAATCCTTTTCAACTGGGAGCACCTTCTAGTAATGGAGGGGTGGGTGGGTAGGCCTACTCTGGCACCACTTTTGAGTGTGTCTTATTGAGGCAGGTTGCTTTGTGAGGTTTCCCAACAGTGGAACCGCTGAGCCAAAATGTGGAGGGATTACTGTTGTAGGCCCTGCAGTAGCTCTCAGGATTGGGAAGATGTATTCCAAACCACGAGGAGATGCTGGGTATATGGCACTGTGCGAGGCTTTGGAGATACGGAGAATGAGATCTCTTGCCATTTCCCGATGTCATCTCTTCTGTACTGGTCTGCATGGGACTAACTCCAATTCTGCCCTTTCCTTCCAGTTCCGAGCTTGCATCATGGAGATGGTGTGTGGGAAGTCCATGACAGATGATTCTGAAATGTCCAGCTCCCAGAAAACTGAAGTTTCTGCTCTCTCTTCCAGCCAGGTTGGCCCAAACTAAGGAGCCATATTGGCTTATTTGCAGCAACTAGGATTTCACATTTAGGGAATTCCTTCTTTCTCTCAAAAACCAAGCTACTAACAAATGCAGAAGATGGGAAGGGGAATATGGCAAATTTGGGGCATCAACTTCCCATTTTCCTACCATTCCTTTCCTGCCTACAAAGCTGCTGTTCCAGCTGGGTCTACTATAGACCACTCCAAAGGCCATGTCAACAATCCTCCAGTTCTAAGTGGCACCATTGACAGCACCTGAGAGCTGATTTCTACATATGGGGCAACTATAAAGGAGTATGGCTGATTTTTCAGTGTATGGGTAACAATTATCTTCCTTTTCAATAGCTTTTTCCCCCGCCCTTACTGGGGCTCTCTTCTAAGATGATACAATCTGAATTAGAACAAACATAAACATCTTAGAAATGGGAGAGATAGATAGAAAGAACAAACTAAACCTCAAGTAGGCCCCAAATAGGGGTTTGAAAGAACTTCTTTATGCCATTACCGCCAATCATCACTATAGCTCTGGCAGGGACAGCTGTGTCCAGAAGCTCCTGAGCCAGCATGAATTATTCCAGGTGCTCCCCACCCAATTTGGCTAAACCTATATATCTGTCTTAAGCTGTGTATTAATAGTTAATTCTCTTCACGTTCTCAGAATGAATTTACACACCTTTATACAGTTTATAATGTTCAAAAAGTGTTGAAAAAACTGTTTTACCTTGTACTTTATGCTCCCCCTGTAAAAGCCTTTTTGAAATAAAAATCAAGATAAATGTCGTGTGTACATTCAGGAATGCCTTGTGTTTGGTATCAGATAATTATGTAATGAGCAGCTGGGCTCTTCTCCAGTTATACAGCCTAAGGAAAGCAGAGAAGGGGTACAGCTGTAGTGAGAAGGATGACAGAAGATTTCAGAAATAAGAAAGGGGTAATTAATCTGGGAGAAGGCAGAACTTATCTGGGATGGGAGGGAGTACAGTAAACCTCTGGGAGACCTCCTTTTCTTTGACATTTTATAGCACCTGTAATTCTAAGCAAGAGTTCCATTTCTTAAAAGAATAAAGGACATATGTACCCCACAACGAATGTAAACAGTTTTATTTAGAAACAGATAGGTACCTGTTTGCATTATAGAATATAAAACTTGGTTTACACTCTATAAAAAATAACCAGTATCCAAATTCAAGAGAGCTAGCATTCACAGAACACACAATGTGGGTGTGTAGCCACTGTTCACCAGCCTCAGGCTTGACTTAAACCAAAAAGATAATCCAGGGGGATCATTAGAGATTAGAGTATAACACTTGCTGCTGAGCACCCAGCATCCAGAAGTTGCCATTTTAGCGTATTGAAGGTTTGCTTTCTAAGTGAGTAACTTTAACATAAGGCCTGGGTTCTCTGTACCTAGTGAGCTGTGAGGCTGTCTTGCCACACAACTCATGTGCTCTCTTTAATCCCAGTTGACATTATTATCTCTGATCTTAACAATAAAAATGGGGAATCTGGAGAGCAGAGATTTCCACTCCCCTATGCTGGGGTTAAACTTTAAAAGAGTTTATCTACTCTCAAGAGCTCAATGCAAAGGCCAGGATGAAGTTACATGATAATCCGGCATTTTACCAGGCCAAGTAGTCCACCTCAACATGATCATGGAAGACCAAAGGATACACCTAGGTTCAGATTATAATAATCACCCAGCACCACCTGAATGTATTATCCATAAAGATACATGAAATAATAAAGGTTAGATATACATATATTTATCTTAATAACCTGAGGGCTAAAAAAGTTTGGAATACAATTCTTCTTCTCAAAAGAGGTCCATCTGTAAGAAAGGGACCAAAAAAGACAGAGTTCATATTACATAAAATATGGGCAAAGTGTGTTGGGAACAGAAGGTGGCTTCTTCAGCTCTTTCTACAATGTCCCTCTTTGACAAGGATTGGCAATCTGCTGATCCATGATAAACTTTTTGGGGGCAGTGGGGAGAAGGGGAAATGGGGGCAAAGGGAGTGTTGGGTCAAAGGCAAGAAGGTTGAGCAATGGTCCTCAAACCAAAGAGTCCTCTATGTAGGCCCTCTCATCTTTGAGTCTGAGTTCAAGCTCTTCAGCTGACACAGAAATAGGCCTGGTAGTAAGTGGTTAGCATTCTGAGGTATGAGGATCCCTGGTAAATTCAGCAGCATGTGGTTTTTGGAAACCAGCCCACAAGATAAGAACACTGCAACCAAGCTCCTAACTAATACTGCTATTTAACCACTGTCTGAAAGAGAAAGGAAAGGAAAAAAAAAAAAAGTCCCCAATACATTGGGAGGTTGTAAGCTTCATTTCATGTAAGGGGGTCCAAATAATCTATTTTAGGGTTTCTTAACAGAACCCTCATTCAGTGATCATTTCTCTTGTTAAAGGCACTTTCAATGACATAATTGGAAAGGAATACAATTTGACTGCAGTGAAAGCAAGATTAATTCCTAGAACACCTGGGGAGATAGGAGCTGAATGGGGCACTTACAGTGATTCAATAGGCAAGACAGTCTTGAGCACTTCAACAGATGCACACCCAGAAAAAAGTGTGCCCTGAAAACACTTGTATTTTTCCCTTAATTTTCCAGCTGTTTCTATGTATAACTCTGTAAAGAGATCACACTCACTACTTGATTTTCAAGACACTGGCCCTAACTCTTCCCACCACAGCTGTGCCCAGCAAAATTAGCAAACAGCTAGTCCTACTGGGAAGAAAAAAAATGAACAAAATCAAGTCGAGCCAAGCTTCCTGACAGCACAGGGATCTGTCCTTGCCCAGATAATGCCACGATCAATTGCTGGACCTATAGCAACTGAATGGACTACGTGGCCCCTACTACTTATAAAACATACTTTCAACAGGCAAGGTTAAGTGTTCTCTCTAAATATTAATTGTGGGGCATTTTTTTTTCCCTTTTCTCTCTCCTAAACATTTCTCATTGATCTCAGGCTTTAAAAAATTAGTTAAGTCAGAATTATAAAAATTATATGGCAAGGGTTGAGAAAGAGTGAAGGGCTAATATTTGCCTACAAGCGTGAGTTGAGGATGTTGATCCTTCATATCATACTCCCAACCAGAGAACAAATACAAAAATAAACACACCATGTTATACATAATACAAAGTGTAAATCTACAAACACAAGTGTACTAATTAGAGTTGTTCCTCAGAAGCACGGTTCCCTCCAGTCCCTCAAAGAGGAGGAGGAATGGGGACGGGATGGTTTTCATTACGCCTTTTCAGGTCTTAAAAAAAGTTTGTAATAACAGTCTCAGTAGCGCAAACAATTTCATGTGAAACCAGAAGCTGTAAAAATAAATTACTTTTGAAGAAATGCAGGTTCTTCTGTCTGCAGCTCAGAACTCATCGTGTCGTACTAAGGCCTCACCAAAATCTGTGGCCTGGCTGCCCACAAATAAATCATACTTGTCAACAATCTCCTCCTTGGTAAGCTTGCCATCCTGAAACCAGAGAGAAGAGTGAACTGCAGCAAAACAGATTTCCCATTTCAAATTTAGAAACCCTGCTATAGAACAAAAGGGGTTAGGATTTGAGATTCTAATTCCACTAAATTAAATGGGAACTCAATCCTCATCCCTGACCCCTTCCACATACAGAGGGAAGAAAGCAACAATTAATACATTTTTCTTATTAAGTTAAAACTGGAAGAATGGAAATAATATAGCTCAATAACTTAATGCTAGAGATATGTCAAGCAAGATGTGGGACATCTTCTAGGTATAGGTAAGAGATAGGAAGAACTGGGTAAAATAAAGTGAATCAAGTCACTGCCTCACAGGAACAATGAAATCTGCTAACATCCTTACATAGTCCTCACCCCCACTACACTCTAGCCACCAATCAGATTCCAGACATAACCCCAAATGAAGGCTGAGACACTCATCTCAAACATTACGTAAGCCAGATTCCCAAGATTTGACCTTATGAGTTTCTTTTTCTCACATAGCTCAGTCAGGACATAGCACTTGGCTACTTTAAGTGACTGAAGCAAGAACTCAAAACAGACCGACCCTTAAAAAGGCTTGATGATAAAACACTGCATTTGAAACAGAAGACAGGCTTAGATAGGAGAAATATTCAGAATATAAACCCCGCCCCTGTCTTTAGATTGACTTTCAGCTCACTCTAAGCAAAGCATTCATATTGCTGAAAAGGTGACAGGGCTTAGTGATAATACCACTCTTTTAATGAACCAAATGCCTCAGATAATTGATTGAGGACAATTTTAACAGGCTCCAGAGAAAAGCTGATTTACAACCTAACTACTAAGAATTTAGTTTTAAAAAGCATATTTAAGAAGGAAATGATCAGGGTGCCTGAGTGGTTCAGTCGGTTGAGAGTCTGACTTCGGCTCAGGTCATGATCTCACGGTTCGTGACTTTGAGCCCTGCATTGGGCTCTGTGCTGACAGCTCGGAGCCTGGAGCCTGCTTCAGATTCTGTGTCTCCCTCTGTCTCTGGCCCTTCCCCTCTTGAGCTCTGTCTCTCTCTCTCAAAAATAAATAAACATTAATAAAAAAAAAATTTTTTTTAATAAAAAAAAAATAAAAATAAAAAAAAGAGGGAGATGACCAACTTTGAGTAGGGAAAATGAGCCTATGATAGGTAAAAGAACAAAGGAAATAATGGGGAAAAAAAATTAGGGAAAATTTCCTGGGGATCCAAAGATAACAGATGAAGCATGCTGGGCACAGGCTACGTACAGAGGCTCTTTGCTGAAGCCAAATGCCTCCAATGGTGTGAACACTGGGCAAAGGGATTTCTAAAATGAGATCAGATAGCTAGCACTGCCCTGTAAGTTTTCAATCGCCAACTTAAGATTTGTAGCAGACTTAGACTAATTAAGACCTTACATGCTCTGTGTACCTCAACAGGAATGTTTTAGGTAATCCCCTAGAAACAGACTTTGATCACTGCTAGGTTGTTTGGGCCTGGCCAGACTTACCTTGTTCTGGTCTGATTCATACACTAGGTGCCTGGCTTCTGCCTCTGCATGATCATAGTCTGAGGGGAGGATCCAGTCTTTGGTCTCTTCCTTGTCCATCTTCCCATCACGGTTCTTATCTCGAAACTCAACAAATTGTTCTCTTTCTGTCTTTACCCATTCTGGCTCATCAGCATTTCCATCATGGCTGTACATGTCACCTACGTACATAGACATACATAATACAAAAGGTGAGTATTTTTCCCAAGACTGCCACATGCTAATCTGGCTTAACTTTTCCCCCATCTGGAACGTAGTAGCAGTTACAAGGCTATTTTATAGGTCAGAGAGGCCTGAGAAAGCAAGGCATTTTCCTGAGGTTTAATTAATGACCTTTAAGAATATTTCCAGCTGTTGATTTTGAGTTAGTGAGTCCAAAAAGAATCCTTAGCCCTTAAAAATTGAAAAAATAAAGGGAGATGACTAACATCCAGAAAGATAAAGGCTAACTTTCAAAAGATAGTTGTTTCCTACATTCCTTTTCAATCCAAGGTAACTAGTTAAACCTGACTATTGGTATTAGAAAGGTGCTATTTTAAATTCTCAAGAAAACTTGAGAAGTGTAGACTAGAAGCCCAAACTGTCTACCAATTACTAAGTATACTTCAGAACATTTTTTTAAGAACCTACTTCTAAAAATAATAAGGGGTATTTTCTTATATAGCCATAATGTCATTATCATGTTTCACAAAATCAATTTTTTGGTATTACTGAATACTCAGTCCAAATCTGAATTTACTATTATCTTCTAAAGCTAGTTTGTTCAAATTACTTCTATGAATGCTGGTGGCTAAGAAGTTGGTATTGTATACCTGAATTTTACTAGATTTAAAAGTTAAGGTACTTTGAAATTCAGTATATACAACCAACAGAGATTCTTCTTTACAGCTATTTAAAGATACCAATTTTAAAATGTGCAATAAAATACTGTTTCGTCAAAATTTTTTTAGAATTATGTGAATGAAAAAGTCTGAAGATTCCTGAGGTCTACATCAGTGTATGTGCATTGTATGCAAGGTACGGGAGCATACCTTATATACGTCTAAATGGTTTCCAGCAGTTCTAAGCAAAGGTATTTAGTTGTGGTAAAGGTTTTATATGTAGGAACCCACAAAATGGAGACGGCCCAAGTCACAAATCTGAACACAAGTTAGCCTGCACTTAGAGGAAACACCATACTGCCAAGGAAATTTAACGTACACCAATCACAATCCTCCAACTCAGATTCAGCTAGTTTACCTGACCCTAGAAAATAGGACCTGCTAGCCAGTCATGCTGTTTCTACGCTGCTGCTTCTAATGCTCTATAAAACTCGGCTCTTGCCCAAAATCCCTTGGGAAGAGAGCGCTCCACTGCGTGTTGGGCACAATGATCCCCAGTCTATGGGCTGTTTTCCCTTGAATAAAGGATGAACTCATTACTAAAATGTATTATTGTCACCTGACAGTCGGTACTGTCATTTTCCTGAACTTGAGGGCTAAGAGTAGAACTACTTGTTTGTTTTTTTTTTAATTTTTTAACGTTTATTTATTTTTGAGACAGAGCATGAACGGGGGAGAGGCAGAGAGAGAGGGAGACACAGAATCTGAAACAGGCTCCAGGCTCTGAGCAGTCAGCACAGAGTCCGACGCGGGGCTTGAACCCACGGACAGTGAGATCGTGACCTGAGCCGAAGTCGGACGCTTAACCGACTGAGCCACCCAGGCGCCCCGAACTACTTCTGTTTTAAACAAAGGAGGAGTACCTCAGGACAGGACTTGCCTGTTTTTTTCTATGCTACAGCACATTCAGAAAATGTAATATTTGTATGATCCACCGGGCCAGTGCCCTGCCTTAGCTGTCCTGTGGGTCAAGACCTTTCATAGTACACATATGGGGAAATTCTGAATTACAGAGGAAATAAATGTGTGCTTAAAAGACATACTTTTTTTTAAGTATTTTTTTTAATGTTTGTTTATTTTTGAGAGAGATAGTATGAGCAGGGGTGGGTCAGAGAGAGAGGAAGACAGAATCCAAAGCAAGGTCCTTTCAGCACCGAGCCCAATGTGGGGCTCAAACTCACGAACCATGAGATCATGACCTGAGCCGAAATCGGACGCTTAACCAACTGATCCACGCAAGCCCCCCAAAAGACATCCTTTTAATAGAAACTAGAATATACAATGTAATGTAAGTGCATTTCAAAGATAGATGAGTAAGGATAAAAATAATACTATTTAAATTTCTATTTAAAAAGGATTTAATCTGTATAATGACACTAAAATTAATTTTTTTGAGATTACGTTAAAATGTTCTTAGGATACATAATGCAATGCTTAGAGATGAAATGAGATGATGATTGGAATTTACTTCAAAATAATAAAAAAAGTAAGGAAATGGATTGGTTACAGATGTGAAGGGACTGGCCATGAGTAGACGGCTGTTAGGGCTGGGCACAGGTACATGGAATTCTAATTTTGTACATGTTTGCAATGTTCTACAAGTTTAAATAAAAAATTCAACAGCATAACTCATGCTAAATGTAAGAGGCACTGACCATTTGTTTATGATCTCTCTCCTCAATAGGGCAGAAACTAGCATATCCCTAGAAACTGGAAGATATTGTTTGGGGACTTTTAGGTTTACAAAGTCCAGTATCCCTGGTGTAAGTGTTTATGTTAGTTGATGGTTTGCAAAAGAAATACACACACACACACACACACACACACACACACACACACACACACACA